>NC_081571.1:73246594-73311400 GCF_022355385.1 Mustela nigripes | reverse complement strand
TGAAGCAGCTGCCTTCGGCTCAGGTCATGATCCCAGGGTCCTGGGATCGAGTCCCACATCAGGTTCCTTGCTCGGCAGGGAGCCTGCTTCTCCCTCTGCCTCTGCCTGCCTCTCTGTCTGCCTGTGCTTGCTCGTTCTCTCTCCCTCTGTCTCTGACAAATAAATAAATAAAATCTTTAAAAAAAAAAAAAAAAGAAAAAGGAAAACAGTGAATAGGAAGAAAATTTTGGTGCTGCAAAGAAGACATTCAAATGAGGACTTTGAAAATTATGCCTGTGTATCTTAGTGCTTCTGCAAGCGTACGTCTTGATGTAAAATGTGCTCCTGGTGAGGTGTACATGTGCATCTTGGTAGCAAGAATATTGTCGATGTGAGATCCCTGCATTAAATGCTTATAGAAGAGGGAGGAGGCCCATGTGAAATAGTGAAACTTGCATTTGACAGCTTTATAAAATTCTCTCAAAAAACTGCCTTGCTTGAGCCTTTGGAAAATCCAGACAGGAATATATTTTTATTTGTTTTTTTCTGATGAGGAAACTGAAGACCGGAAAATCAAATGACTCACTCAGGGTCATCTGGCTAATATTTAGCAGTTTTTCCTGAAAGGATGGCAGGAATTGTCTAAATGGTGTAATTTTAAAATTTTGAGTTTCTTGGCAACTTTTTAAAAAAATTAAATTTAAGGTTTTTTTTTTTTTAAGTACTCTCTGTGTCCAACATAGGTCTTGAACTCATGACGCCAGGATGATGCGTGGCATGTTAACACTGACTGAGCTAGCCAGGTACCCAGAGTTTCTCGGAAACTTTTAATTTGTTAACTTGAATGATTAACTTCTCCTTTATGGAAAGTACCATAAATTCTCTGGGTTGATAGAAGTTTGTGATATGGAAATGAAATCATACTGTTTTGGAGGTGAAAGTTATCCTGAGAGGTTATCTGGTAGCAGCTTCCTAATTTTATAGATGAAGAAGATTAAGATCTACATGGTTAAGCTATTTGTATGTTGTCATACAGCTCATTAGTATTATAGAAAAGAAAAAAATTGAGTTTACTGACTCCTGGTTCAATGTACTTTCCACTGACCACAGGAAATAATTGAGTTTATTCTGTTTACACTTACATTTCAATGAGTATCTTCACAGACCATGGTAATCAGATAATATCAGAATATGATACATCCATTTGCACCATGGATCTCCTGCTTGTGTATTTCATTAGTCCCAGGCCAGTTGGTAGGAACTGACATTCTTTTTTCTACAAGTCAAGAATGGAGTTCTACATTTCTATTTAAGGAGTTAGGAGAAAAGAGAGAAGGAATTAAAAAGCAAGAATTACAAGATTAATCTAAAAAAGATCTCAGTAGAAACTTATTGAGGAATTAAGAATTAACGTAGTAAAATAATGTTATTTAAGGGATGGAAAAAATCATGAAAATCATGATTTTATGTGTATTTTGGTTAAAATAATCATGTGGCTTGAGAAAAACCTTTCCTGGGCCTATTAACCTAAAATTCTTTACTGTAGAATAAGCTCTGTTAATCTAGGTCATTTTACCTTCCAGGCTGCGTTGCCTTAGCTAAAATAAATATTAAGCTATAAATGGCAGTTTGGTTCAAATTGTATTATTACAGAAAAGGTGTGTTTCTAAAATTGTTTAGTGAATTTATTTATTCTGTCATTCTAATATATTGTTGTTTTATTAAGTAGAAAGCAGAGTTCCTGTGGTGATAGCAGGGATGCCATAATATTTATAGTATATTAGACTCATTTATAAACTATTACACTGGATAGAATTTGCAGGATATTTAATCTTTTAGGTTAACTTTTTTTTCTTCTTATAATATGTTCATTTAGCCATTTTAATTTTCTTTATTCTTTCAAGAAAAACTTCTGAATGTTATTTTTTGTCCGAGAAGATCAGTTAAAACTACTGTTATATGATTTTTTTTTTTCTTAAACTGAAGGATGTGCGTGCTGTACTGACTTCTTTGGAGGTGATTTTGTGAAAAACCAATAGATGTATCAAGTATTTAAAGAAACATAAAACTGAAAAGCACTTCAAACCGATTGGGGCAAAAATTAGTGACACAGTATTAGTTACTACATCAGGCCGATTTTAGTAAACACATTGGTGTTGAGATTTCCATAACGTGTAAGAGGTAGTGTGAGAGAAGAGGGATGACCAGTAGGAGCAGATGTTGGTTTCGGGAACTGGGGACAGTCTTATTTTATAAATCACATATCATGGTCTGGAGTTTCCAAGCTGGAGAGGAGGAATGAAGATTATGGGCTCTGGATACCCCCCAAGTTGGGTGGTGAGGAAGGCTCCTTTGGTAGATTTATGGGGCGCTCCCTCTGAGGAAGGGAATTTCAGAATAGCCTCTAGAATTTGAGAGAATCACAGATGTCTTTTTCCATAGCTTCAGTTGTTAGAAATTGTCAAAAAGAAGCTTGGCTTCTGTTACTACAATACGGAATTTTGGGGCCTTGGAGAGCTTCTACTTGGAAGGAATCTCCAAGCCAGCCTTACTCCATAACTTCCCAGTGTGTTCCAGCGAGCATTATACTTCCTGTCTGGGGAACTAAGTCCTCTCCCTGTGACACTTACTCCTTTGTGGCCTGGCCTAGGGCCTGCCTTGTGTCACCTGTACAGCAGGGGAAGCACTAACGGGCCCACAGTGGATTTAAGCTTATAGTTTCTGATCAAATCCTTAGGTTTGGAGCCTGGCCTGGTGCAGCCATGGAGCTCATTTCCATCAGCAGCGACCTTTGAGAAGGGAGGGGCAGGGCCTGATGGAGCCCAGTCTTTTTTGCGCCAGGCTTCCCTCTGATCTTCCACATTATCAGGCTAGGAGATCTTCCCTAAAACCTCCTGAGAATTCACTGTCCTCTTGTTTATCTTTTACTCAGGATCTTAGCAGATCTTAAGGCATTTTTTGAGTTCGTAATGATGACATTAGCAGACAAAAATGCAGTGTTAAACTACACATTTTTAAAGCTTATGCTTCTGTTCAGTAGGTCCCCAGTTATTATCGGTTCATTGATTCAGTAAATGCTAAAGGATAAACCTTTGATTAAAACACAGACTTCGGGACGCCTGGGGGGCTCAGTTGGTTAAGTGTCTGCCTTCAGCTCAGGTCATGATCCCAGGGTCCTGGGATGGAGTCCCACATCATGCTCTCCGCTCAGCAGGGGTCTGCTTCTTTCTCTCTCCCTCTGCCTCTCCCCCTGCTTGAGCTCTCTCTCTCTCTCTGACAGAGATAAATAAAACTTTACCAAAAAAAAAGAAAAGACATAGACTTTGTCTTCAAGGAGGGTATAATCTAAAGGGAAAGAGGACTGCAGATGAGACCCAGGCAGCTTTTTTTGGTGTTCCCTTTTGGGAGTCCCTTGGCTGTTTGGCACCCTGAAAGGAAAGAAGTTTGTGATCAGTGCAGATCAAGTTTATGGGAAGGTGCTGAAACTGAAGTCAGCTTTGTGGGAAATAGAAACATACCCCGGACTTCCACATCTAATATAGTGCTTTCATGAGACCCAGGAAACTTGAAGCTTGTTGCACATGTGCATGGCAGGCATGGGGACAGAATGTTTCACTCATGAAGCTGTTGAGTAGGAATGGAGGAAACTCATATCAATGATAGAGAATTGTGGGTCAGGGCTCAGAGGAATAGGCTACAGAGGTGGGAGAGAAGGCCTTTTGTTTTTATGGTGATGTAGCTGTTAACATTTTGCACAGTCCTAAAAGTAAGATTTTTAGCTATATACATGTGATTTACTTTGAAACCAACTAGGGAAAACAGGGCATTTAAGAGACTCATTTTTTTTGGCATCTAGAATGGGTCTCCTAGGTGCAAAGACCCCAGATATGCAGGGATTTGGGTCTTGTTTATGTTCTTATCTAACAAGTAACGTGAGATTTAATAACACTATCCTATTAGCCTTTCAAACTCACATTAAATAATAGGATAGTATATTATTGTAGTTTGTTTTCAGCTATGTAGTTGAAGGTGCAGGAACTATAAAACCCCTTCTTTCTTCAGAACTGAAAATGAAACCAATTTTTGTGGAGCTCCAGATTAAAAATAATCTGAATTGATTGTGGGAAGCAGGCATGAAAAGAAAATTCAGTTTTTTATGCAAAATCATCAGGGACTTTAGGCTCCATGGAACACAGATTTGCATGGCACTGTTATCTGGGTTTTTACTGATTGTAAAAGGTACTGAATGCTTAAGAGGGGGTGGTTTCCGGAAGCAAGGTGACATCCTGCTGATTGCAGTTAGTCTAATGATAGCATAACTGATATGGCACTAGTCCCTGTTTCAAGTGCAAAGAAGTATCTGTTCATAAAATACTAAAATTAGTTCTTACATTAAGGTGCATGCCTTGGTTTAGGCTTGATTTTTGTTTCACTTTATCTTAATTGATTTTTTTGCTTCCTGCTATTAAGGACGTGTGCGGATCATGTTAATAATCCCCAGGAAAAGAAATGAGCAAGTATTTGATTGACAGATAAATATGCATGCACATGTATATTATAGATGCTTCCACATCTGTATTTCCACGTGTATCTGAATAGATTTTTAATTTCACACATGCACCAAATTAGTTGAAATCGTTTGTTGAGTCCCCATATGTGCCGAACACTGTGCTAAGTGCACTGGGAAACCGGGATGAGTAAATCAGGTTGTATCCTATGGTGTTGACAGCCTGATAGGGGAGAAAAGATTGCAAATTTATGCACATTGAAATAGAAGATTGTATCACTGGAAAGTCATAAGTAAAGCCTTAAAGAGTTCTCAGGAGTTAGAGTACTTACAGTCCAGGGTATCGGAAAAAGCATAATGAAGGAGATGGCATTTTGAGCTGAAGTAGACTTGAATTATTGTAGTTAGAGGGGTCTGTATGAGTGAAGGCCCCTGGAGAGGAAATTGTGGGGTGTACCCGGGGAACAGTGAATAGTTAAAACTGGTGAAGTGTAGAGAGTTAGGGGTACGCAGATTTGGGTCATGTGGGAAGGTTGGGGATGATGGGCAAGGGCCAGGTTGTGGAGTGTTGACTTTTTTCAGAGCTAGAAGATGCCAAGATTAGAGTTCTGCTCCAGGAATATTGGGACTGTGGTTGGAGCCTTGTGGGGCTGGGACATGGATGGGTGCAGAGAACTGGGGGCTTCGATACAACGTAGGAGACTTCTGCCATAATTTAGACAAGAAGTAATGAGGAGGGCATAAAATAAAGAGGTGATATGTAAAAAGTATTTTAGGATAAAGTGGATGGATATTTGAACTTATTTATTTAGTAAATATTTACCAGTAATCTTTTGCACCACACCACAGTGAGCTTCCTCTTCCCTGGCTTGGTGAGATTGTGAAGCTGAAGGTATTAACTATAGCCTTAGGTTTCAGCCCTTAGGAGACCAAGAAGGTGTTGATGCAGAAATCTGAGAACACACCCCTGTTTCACAGGCCTTGAGGGGAGCGTGAATTTATCTGGTCTCCTGCTTTCAGATAAACCATTGCAGACAGATGAGAATCTCCTCTCCCATTATAAACCACCACCAGAGAAAAGGATTAGCAGTGAGCTGTTAGTGGCCTTCATTTTTTAGAGAGTGTTTAGGAGAGAGCAGACAGCTTTAAAAAACATCTATCTATCTAGTCTTCTTTAAAAGACTCAGTCATGATCAGTGCATGCTAACTGTGAGGCCCCGGCCAGCTGTCTTCTCTGCCACTGTCTGTAAGGCTGACATTCAGACTTTGTATCAGTTTTCTGGAATGACCTTCCCTCTCTCCGTTTTAAGGGAAAAATTAAAGAAGCCTTTAAAAATGGTAGATTCATAATTACTTTGAGTCAAAATAGGTAGTTAATTTTATTAACTTTCTGTGCACATTTCTATAGTTGTTTTAGATCAGAGAAAATAAACATGACTCTTTTGTAAAACAGGACCCCAGTTCAGTTTTGGATGTGAGTTTCTCTAGCATTTCCAAATACAAAGTCACTGCATGGATTGATAAATTATAGATGGAAAAGAGTTCTCAGTTTTCCTCTTCTTGGATTTCTTTACTTCCTATGACCCTAGGTCTCTCTTCTTTGAAATTCCATCTTCCTTTGATATCCAAATACTGTTATTGTTACCTGGTTATTAATCATATGGTGATTGGCAATAATAACAACTGTTTTTTTTTCTCTCTTTTACCGTTTTCCCATTCAGCTTCCCCTTGCAGTCATCCCCTAGGAGAATGAGTAGCTGATGTTTTCTTCTGTCCACTTTCACAGAGTTTATCTGCTGTATTTCAGTGACTCATTCCCATGTCTTTATTTCTAGCCTTGACCAAGAGATTTGTGAGGGTCAAGAGGAAGCCCGTTGGTGAAGGGATATGATAAAAGAAAAAGGAGCAGGGTAAATGAGTATTCCCCCTCCCCCCCCATGGAAGAAGATCTTCAGGTCTCAGTGGGAGGCTTCAGAATAGAGAAGCTTAGGAGGAAGGAAAGATGTGAAGGTGTTGGACCTCGGTTTCTTATTGTAAGGCGGTGTGACTTGATGTGAGATCCATGGACAGGGGTTTGTCTGTGAGCTGTTTATAACTGACCTATAAGGAGATACATACAGAAAATGAAAGTAAGAGTTTAGAAACCTTTAACAATTTGATAGGCTGACTTTAAGTCTGTTCAATCTAATAAAAATTTGGCATTTATATTTTCATGTCTTTGTTTTTTTATTTCATTTAACAGTTGTTTTTATAATTTTGTATTTTACAGAAGTACTAGTCCCAAATGGGTTGGGGGGAGAAAGCGAACATTCACCACAAGTAGTTTGAGAAGGTCTGTTGTAGGTTTGTGGCGATGGGAGTTGGGGATGTTTTATTCGAAGTGCTTGGTTTGGGCAACGGGAACGAGGGGTGCATGGGCTGGGAGCAGATGGGAGCTCATCTAGCACCTGAAGAAAATGGGGCCGAGTGAGACAGAGTCTTGTGACTTTGGGGAGTTGTGAGGTAGAGGGTGGTGTTTGGGCATAGATGCCCATACTCTAGTAAGGTCCAGCCCCAGCGTTTGGTAGGAATGTACATGTTGCCCTGCTGGCTGGGCCTTTTAGGCTGGGCAGGGGTTTCCTGCAGCATGAGTAGGGGCTGTTGGACCATCACCAGTAGTGTCGTCTTTGGCTCCTAGGACACAATTAGGGCGATGTCATCTTTGGTGTGCTCTAAGCTTGATTTTTACCCTTTGCTCTGTTCTCTCCTACCTTGACTTTGCCTAGATAGACATACCACACAAGCCTTAATGTTGATTCTTCTCTGATGTTGCTGAGCCTTTAAAATTCTTCTAACGTGAAGAATAATTCCTTCTGTTGGTAGTTTTCTCTGGACCCGTTGTGTCCTGAACCACATGCCTTTCCATAGGCCTTTCTTTGCCTAGTGTGGTGGCTTATCTGACAGTGGCAGTGTTTTCTCTTTCTGTGAAAGGTGGTGTCATGGTGGATGCCCAGAACATACTAACACCAGCAAAGCAGATTTTGGGGATCCTGGGCTGGCAACTTTATAATTCTTCCTATCTTTTCCGTCTGCTGGAAGGGACAGGATATTAAACCACTGAACTGGCGTGGTCCTCGGCTGCCTGCCAATGGAATATTTGGGGAAAGAATGGACCAGCTTTTGTTTCTCTTGCATTCTGTGTAGCCTTAGGGTGGATTCTGAGGGGATGTCTCTCCCCCCCCCCCCCCCCCCCCGCAGAACTAACTCATTTGGTATTGAGAAAGCAGGAAAGCGAGTTTTCCTGTTACTAGCAGTGAACAAAAAGCAAGCAGCGGATGGAGATATCCTGTCGGAGAAGGCTTGGGGGAGTGAATGCAGACAAATGCACCTCATACTTTCCGTGTCTTTAAGGAATATGAGGAGATGGGAAGGAAATCAGTCACTCTGCATGCCAAGTCAAATGGTTTTCTTTTTATTTATGGTGCTTAATAAGAAGGCTATAAGGGTATGCTTTGTGATTTAAAAACTTGTCAGATACAGAGATCTATATAGCACATGACAGATTAGAAAAATGAAACAGGTTTTTTTTTGGTTTCTCATAAGGTCATTTGAAGTTTCCCTGGAAGGGAACAATGAACTATATAAAAGTAAATGTAAACTCTACCCAAGTTTTATTTATTTTTAGATTTAAAAATCACTTAAAAGTGGCAGATTCTTGATGAATTAGATTTATAAGAAGGTGTTAGGGAATCATTCGTTGGTTCTTTTTAAAAAGAACTAACTTGTCTCTTATGCTAAGAGCAGTACATGTTTATTACAGGAAAATTAGAGAACACATATGGGTGACTGAATGGGACAGGAATGGGATGGAAAGACTTGGAAATGGAAAATTAGAACAGTGTGGTGAAGGACAGAAGACCAAGGTGTTCCGGGAGCTGTCGGGGGGTGGGGACATCATCAGGGAAGGTCTTCCAGGAAACCCTCCATGGAAGCTGTTTTGCCTGCGTGCCACACATTCTACAGTGACTTTTTACCTTTGGGACTGGCCTGCTTCTCTGCCATGGGTTTAGACCTGATCATTCCAAGTTTGTTTGGAGCTAGAAAACTGTAATGACCAGTTGAGAAGCTGGTCAACTCAGTGCATTTATATTTTGTCAGTCAAGGAGAAAGTGTGCTGGGCAAGTAGGATCTCTGAAGAGAGATTTGTATCAGTGAGTGAGTGGGGGGCAGGGAGAATATCTTTGAGAAAACTGGTTGTAAGAGAGATAAAGATGTAGAAGAACACAATAAATTTTTGAGGCAGTAAGGGAGAGGAAATGTACAGTGTTTTTCATTGTCTTCTTGACCTTCTGATTCCCTCCATGTCCTGTCATGTTGGCGAATGCTTAGGTGTTCCTGTGGAATGAAGCTTCTTCCTTCATCTCAGTAAACATTTATAGAGCAGCTGTCAGTAGGTCATACTTTTTAGTCCATTTTAGCTTATAAGGATAGTGCCAGAAATCCTTATAAGGCATGGGATTAAGTTGTCCTGGGCTTTTTTTTTTTTTTTTTAAATCTGTGAAAACATATTTACCATGAAATCTACTGGCCATTTTATTATGAGTTAGTATTATTACCTGTTACAGGTAAAATGGAAGGCATAGAGGCTTGAACTAGATAATCTGTTGATTTTGGTAAATTGTAGAACAGATACTCATTGAGTATTGTTACATAGTAGCCACTGGGCTAGAACTTGGAAAGATTTATAAATTGAACAGACACAGCCCTTGATCTCACAGACCTTCCAATCTGATCAGGACATGAATAGGTAATTAGACAGTTCCAACATAGTGGGATAAGAACTCTGAAAAGAGACATGTAGGATGTCCTGTGATGATGTGGGAGAGGCATCTGTTCTGGCCCAGACGGAGTGACATCTGAATGATAAGAAGAAATGAGCCAGTTAAAGGGAGGTATTTTATTCTGTCTTTAGGGAATTGTGTGTGCAAAGGTCTGGAGACAAGAAAAAGCATGGAATCATTCAGGAACTAAAAGCTGATCAAAATGACCAAAGCCTTATAGTTTCAGATGAGGGTGATGAGAGAAAGCTCCAAAGAGATAGTCTGGGGCCCAACACACAGAGCCTTTCTAGGGCATGTGTGAATTTAGGAGTTCAGCAAAGATTCAGGACATAAAATCAATATAAAAAAAATCAGTTGTGTTTGTCTACACTAGCAGTGAACAAACCAAAAATGAAATTAAGAAAACAATTCCATTTAATAATAGCATGAAACAAATTTAACAAAAAATTAGAAGATTTGTCTACCAAAAAATTGTTAAAAGAAACAATACTAGGTAAATGGAAAGGCTTCCAATGTTCACAGGTTGGGAGACTTAATGTTGTTAAGATGGCCATAGTCCCCAAATCTGTCTATAGATTTGACACAATTTTGGCCCAAATCCTAGCATTCTTTTTTCAGGTATTGACAGGCTGATCCTAAAGTTCATATGGAAATGCAAGGAGCCCAGAATAGTGAAAATAATCTTGAAAAAAGAAGCACAACGTTGGAATACTTATATTTGCTGCTTAAAACTTCTCATAGAGCTATAGTAATCAAAATAGTATGATACTGGCATAGGATAGACATATATATATATATATCAATGGGCTAGAATTGAGAGTCCAGAAATACATTCATACATTTATAGCCCATTGATTTTCAACAAGAGTGCCAAGACCATTCAAAGTAGATAGAATAGTCTTTTCAACATATAGTGTTGGGACAACTGGATATCTGAATGCAAAAGAATGAAGTTGGGTCTTTATATCATGCCATATGTAAAAACTAACTTATAATTGATTGTAGACTTAAATGTAAGACCCCAAACTACAAAACTCTTTGAAAAAGAACATAGGTTATAGATCTTCATGACCTTGGATTAGGTATTAATTTCTTATATATGACATGAAAAGCACAAGCAACAAAAGAAAAATAGATAAATTGGATATTATAAAAATGAAAACTTTTGTGTTTCAGAGGACGCAATGAAGAAAGTGAAAAGATAACACACAGAATGAGAGAAAAGATTTTTAAGTCCTATATCTGATAAGGGACTGGCATCTAGAAAGTATAAAGAACTCTTACAACTCAAAAGGCAACTCAAAGGAAATATACAAATGGGTCTGATCACACTAGAAATCTGCTCAAGGAAATGTAATTCAAAGCCACAGTGAGATACCACTTTACACACACTAGGGTGGCTAAAACATGAAGACATGCAATAAGACTTCTCTGTTGTTGTCATGATGATGAGTATGTGCAGAGATTTGAGCCCGTATACATTGCTGGTGGGAATGTAAAACGGTGCAGTCATTTTGGAAAAGTGTTTGTGCTTTTTTTTTTTTTTAAGATCTTTTTGGCAGGTCTTCAAAATGCTAAATACAGAGTTACTCTGTGACCCAGCCATTCTACTTCTAGGTATATAGCTAGGAGAATTGAGAACATATGTCCACACAAAAATTTTTACGTGGATGTATTACTCAGAATTCTCCAGAGAAGCAGAACCAGAGGAGTTTTTCTTTTTTCTTTTCTTTCTTTCTTTCTTTTTTTTTTTTTTTAAGACTTTATGTATTTATTTGACAGAGAGCGAGCAAACACAGGCAGAGGAGCAGCAGAGGAAGAGGGAGAAGCAGGCTTCTTCTGGAGCAGGGAGCCCGATGTACTCGATTCCAGGACCTTGAGGTCATGAGCTGAGCCAATGGCAGACGCTTAACTGACTGAGCCACTCAGGTGCCCCCAAAGGAGATTTATTATAAGGAACTGTCTCACAATTATGGAGGCTGAAGAGTCTCACATTCAGCCATTTGTAGGCTGGAGACCCAGGGAATTCAGTGGTGTAATTCAGTCTAAGTCCGAAGGCCTGAGAACCAAGAGAGCCAACAGTGTAGATTCCAGTCTTCGTCTGAAGACCTGAGAACTAAGAGCACTAAGGGTAGAGGAAGATTGATGTCCCAGCTTAAGAAATCAGGCAGGAAGGAGCAAATTCTTCCTTCCTTTGCCTTTTTGTCTTACCCAGGCCTTTAGCGAATTGGAAGATGACCACCCACGTTGGGGAGGGTACACTGCTTTATTGACTCCACTGATTGAGCTGCTAATTTTATCCAGAAACACTCTCACAGTCACACCCAGGCTTAGTATTTAACCAAATATCTGGGCATCCAGTGATCTAGTCAATATGACACATAAAATTAGATATCACAATGGATGTTCATAGTGGTGTGATGGATAATGGCCCCAAAATAGAGAACCCAAATGTCCATAACTGATGAATAGATACAGAAAATGTAGTATATTAAAAAAAAAAAAAGAAGAAAGAAAGAAAAGAAAATGTAGTATACTCATTCCATGGAATGTCCTTTTTTTTTTTTTAAACCAGTTAAGATACTGCTTTTATTTTATTTTATTTTTTTAATTAACATATAATGTATTATTTGCCCCAGGGGTACAGGTCTGTAAATTGTCAGGCTTACACATTTCACAGCACTCTGCATAGTACATACCCTCCCCAATGTCCATAACCCAGCCACCCTATCCCTACCCCTCTACCCTTAGCAACCCTCAGTTTGTTTAGTAAGATTAAGAGTCTCTTATGGTTTGTCTCCCTCCCGATCCCATCTTGTTTCATTTATTCCCTCCCTACCCTCCACAGCCCCTGCCCTGCCTCTCAAATTCCTCATATCAGAGAAGTCATATGATAATTGTCTTTCTCTTATTAACTTATTTTGCTCAGCATAATACCCTCTAGTTCCATCCACATCACTGCAAATGGCAAGATTTCATTTTTTTGAAGGCTGCATATTATTCCATTGTGTGTGTGTATATATATATATATATATATATATATATATATATATCACATCTTTATCCATTCATTTGTTGATGGACATCTGGGCCTTTTCAATAGTTTGGCTATTGTGGATGTTGCTGCTGTAAACACTCGGGTGCTTGTGCCCCTTCGGATCACTACATTTGTATCTTTGAGGTAAATACCCAGTAGTGCAATTGCTGGGTTGTAGGGTAGCTCTGTTTTCAACTTTTTGAGGAAAATTCATGCTGTTTTCCAGAGTGGCTGCACCAGCTTGCATTCCCACCAACAGTGTAGGAGGATTCTCCTTTCTCCACATGCTTGCCAACACCTGTCTCGAAGGAATGTTCTTTTGCCGTAAGAAGAAGTGAAGTACTGATACATCCCCTCAACGTGGATGAACTTTGAGAAACGTGCTGAGTGGAAGAAGCCAGACACAGAAGGCCACATATTGTTTGATTCCATTCTTGGGAAATGTCCAGAATCCACAGGGACAGAAAATCGTGGTTACCAGGGACTGTGGGGAGAGGGGGAAAGGAGAGTTACTGCTAATGGGTATGGGTTAGCTTTTTAGAATAAAGATCAGATTATTACAGTGGTTGCACAACTCTGGATATATTAGTATCACTGAATTGTACTTGTTAAAGGAATTTTGTGGTATGTGAATTACATCTCAGTGTAACATTAAAACAAATGTGAATGTTATCCTGAGGTGGGTTGGGAGTCCCTAAAGGATTTTGAACAAGGCGGTGGACATGGTTGCATCTCTGTTTTTGGAACGTGATTCTGGAAGAAGATATTTTTGGAAGATTTGGGCATGGTAGGGAAAGTGGCCCAAAAAGGGCAAGACCAGAGGCAGGGATCCCATTGTGAGGCTGGTGGCTTAAACTATGGAAATGGCAGTGGGAATCACAGGAGGTAGAAACTTCAGAGTACAAAGCACAGTGGGGTTTGGTGATTGGTGAGACGAGGGATTGAGGACGATACCTGTATGCCCAACTGAAGCTGTGTGTGGAGGGGGTGGGCAAGAAGGGTGACCTCAGTGTGCTTACAGCCTGACCTGCTGAGATGTCCTGGGACCAGGCCCGTGGAGGTGTCAAGTAGATAGCTGACACAGAGCTCAGAAATCCAGATATTCAGGGTTCTTGTAAAAAGTGCAAATTCTTGGGCTTCACTTCAGACGGATTGAGTTGGAATCTCTGATCATGGTGACCTACCAAGATTTGAGGCTGCTTGGGACGTGCTTGGAAACTGGAAGACTGACTGAGATTCCCTAGGGAGACGGTATGGCAGAGATGAGAAGTGACCCCCATTGTTATTTACAGGCCCAGTAGTGGAAGAGGAGACCTTCCTCTTCCAGACCAGAGTGCTAAGAGGCATCCAAGAGGCCAAGGGGTATAGGGAAGCCAAGGGAAGAGTGTTTCAAAATGGGGAGGGAGGTGTCCTGTGGTGTCCTAAGCTTCTGAGAGGTAAGGTAAGAGATGCAAAGTGTGCTTTGGGTTTGCCAACAAAGTGGCCTTTGGTAAAGGCTGTGGATGGTAGAGTCTTGTCTTCAGAGCAGAGCTGGTGTGGGGCTGCAACATGGGCCCATGGGTCCTCCCGGGGTGGAGTCCCTTGAGCAGCCGCCACCCTGCCTCCTTCCCTTGACTCTGCCCCATTCCACAGCCCCGTTGAAGCACACGTAGTGCTTGTAGAGCCTCCGCTGGGGAGAGCTGGTTCTCGTGACCCTCTGTGAATGGCCTCGGTCTGTAGGACAAGTGGAGCTGGGGGCGGGGGAGGGGAGATGTGGGCTCAGGGCTGGGGGTCCTGGCACTGTTGATATGAGCAGATATCTTAACTGGTTCTTTACTTGGCTTAGCAGAGCCCAGTGCTCTGCTCTGTGGCCTGCACTGCGCCCCTGTAAACGTACCAGATACCTCTGTAGGTCTGAATCGGTGTGGGCAGATTTTTGAAATTGGGGCCTTCCATCCTTTTCTTGGTTTGTGGGTCATCGTTCAGTTTTGAGTGGGAGGATGTGTAAATACTTGGAAATGATCGCCACCCCAGCCTGCATTTTGGCACATCCTTTTTCCTTTCGAAATACCGTCTATTAAAAGTTACGCAGTTCTCGTAGAGTTGTAAATGTGGTCTCAGCAGTTTTCAGTATAATAAATTACTGTGTGCTATCAGTGTAAGAACGATCAGCGTGAATGATAATATCTTCAAACTCAGTTAAATGCGTGTCAGTAGGCCGTCTGAGTGGAGTGCCTGCCGACCTGTGAGTGTGTGGTGGGTCAGCCTCCCGCTCCCGCCCACATATCTGTGCTTTTGAAACCACTGCACTTGAAGGAGGGCTTAGTCATTGTTTCAAAGAGCTCTGAGGCTGTTCCACTTATAAAGTTACAATGTGCACTTTTAACCTTTAGAAGTGTGGTTGCTTTTTCTTTACTAAAGGCGGTGTGTTAGTATTAGGGACACATTTAAGTGTTGGAATCACTAGTATTGTTTTATTTGGGGGAATATTGTGCAACCAGCAAGATGTGGAAGTCCCCTAAATGCAAAACCTGACTGTGAGTCAGTAGCCTAGTAGGGAAATCCGAGGTGAAATGAAAGCTATTATCCCGCTCAGCCAGGACTTTCCTCTACCTGTGTGTTTAAAAATTAGGATTTAAAAATATGTTTTTTTTGTGTGTGTGTGTGTGTTGCAGGATTTCAGAGCCAGTGTGTTAACTCCTCCTATATGTGTGTACACACACACACACACACATTTTTAAGCAGTGGGGAGGGGCAGAGAGACAGGGAGGGAGAGGATCCCAAGCTGACTACCCGCTGAGCGGGGAGCCTGGGGTGCGGGGCTCGATCTCACGGACTCCTGAAGTCCTGCCCTGAGCGGAAGTCAGGAGCCTGATGCTGAACCAACTGAGCCACCTAGGTTCCCCATCACCGCCTCCTATTTTGAGACCACTTCTTTGCTGTGAATGCTAGCAATTTTGTGTATTAATTTGGAGTGTGGGTTGCAAGTAACAGAGACTCAATTCAAGTAGTTTAGGTAAAAAGCGGGGATGTACTGTAAGGGTGCAGGCTCCCCGCCAGAGCTCAAGGACAGGGTGCTGCTGGGCATACTCACAGGTTGCCCAGCCTTCAAGAATCTCTCCCTTACCTCTCCTCTCCTTGAGTTCTTGGGTCTTCCTGTACCTGGAGAAAGAGTTTTTTAAAATTTTTATTACTTACACATGTATGTAGGTATATATGCACTCTTGCTTGTTATCTCGCCCCCAGTCTCCGTGGTGGGAAATAGCGCTCTGGGTGTACAGCTACCTGGGGGTCCTCTTAGGCCCCTCTCTAAAACCCCGCAGGGTGGGGATCCGGATTGGGTCCGATGTTTACCTTAAAATCCTCCTGTGTGGCCAGCGCTGCAGGTTGTTATAGGAATGTGGCTTTTGGGAGCCCCACGCTGTACCGTGGCTCCACAGGGCCACCCCTTTTGTTAGAGCAAAGGACTGCTTCTGGGCCCCAGAGAGGAATGGGCCTGGGCCGCCTTTCAGCCTTTACTAAGTGAAGTTTATTTTAACTTAGGAAAACAGAATCAGGGAGGCAAGTTTGTTGCTCCCAAACACAGATCCATTCAGAAATAACATTTGGATTGCTCATTTCTTTGTTCTGGGCCACTAGGAGCTGGTTTTATTCATTCAAAGCCCGAGCCACACCTAGTTGAATCATTATAGACAGAACATCTTTTTTTCCCCCAGAGTTAATAATGTACAAAATAATATTCATTATCTTTTATAAGGATATTAATATATCTTTAGAATACTTCTGAATATTTAGTATTTAAATCTCACCTTGATGATATTTTCCCTTAAGATTTATCACTTTAAAAGACACGCTCAGAAACAACTTCATTGGCACCAGTTTTGTGCCAAAACAATGCCAAAACTACAGTAATTGGCTGCCCAGGGAAGTTGGACTGCTTGTTGTTAGTGTGTGTGGAAAAACAGATCTCACAGTTGCATCTTCAGAACTATTTTTTACGTGTATATTCTAAAAATTACTCCCAAATATGTTTAGCAGGAACTTTATCAGGGGAAAAAAACTGAGCAAACCAAAAACGATTTCTAGGGAGGTACTGTGTCCATTAAAGGGAAGAAGACCTTCTGGAATTTGAGTTTGTCATCTTCAAAGCGTTTGGTACAGACTGCAGTAACCAGACTAGGTTCTGTTCCATGCAGCTACAAAGGCACTTTGCTAAAATTCCATGTTCCTGTGTGATACTAGAATAGCTGATATTTGCTTCTGACAGTGCTTTTGGAAAGTTTGGCTTATTTCGGAAAAAGCCCAGATGCCTGGGGCTAGGAATTTACAATAGGCCTCAGATCCTGGGTCTAGTCTCTGCAGACTTCTCGCGTCTGTTACGAGCTGTATGTGCTATCTGTTTTAATTTAATGCTGGACAGAGGCCGTACAGGCTTTTTACTAGGTGATCCTGTTGGAAGCCTGGAGAAAAGCTAAGGACTATGTACAAAGTGATAATTACCATATTAATCACATTATTTATGTCACCTATAATTGCATATAGTCTTCCCATAAAACCCAAATCCAAATTCCTTGTGCTTCTTTTTCTGCTCTACCCTGTTTCTGCTCTACCCTATTTCTACTGGCCACAGCTGACAGAGGCTTTCCAGGCTTCTCGTATCCTTGGCATTTATCTAACTGCACTGAGAAGCCCCAGCTAGCTCTCTCCACCAGGGCAGGATGGCCTGCAGCCGCCTTGCTCCATCATGGGAGCATCCCCAGCCCAAACAAACATTCCATCTCCTAGTCACACCGAGTTTCCTCTTTTGGATTCCTCACAGAGTCCAGTTTTCCTGCTTCTTTCTACATGGGGACACAGGTTTTGCTGTTGAAAGTTTCTAGAAAGCCCCCCCTCCCGCTTTTTTAAAAAGATTTTATTTATTTATATGACAGATAGAGATCACAAGTAGGCAGAGAGGCAGGCAGAGAGAGAGGGGGAAGCAGGCTCCCCACTGAGCCGAGAGCCCAATGTGGGGCTTGATCCCAGGACCCTGGGATCATGACCTGAGCTGAAGGCAGAGGCTTTAACCCACTGAGCCACCCAGGCACCCCCAGAAAGCCCCTTTAATGATGGTCTTCAGTGGAAGGACTCCTACCCCCACAGAGAGGGCAAATTAATAATTTCTTCCGAGTCTGTTTTTGGAGCTTTTATTGAGTTTCAAGCTTACACACAGAGGTAAGAGTAGAATCAGAAAGTTCCATACTCTTTACCCAGATAATCTAGTCGTTGATGTTAGGGCAAATTATTACTTATCATCTTCCTAAGAGCACATGGAAAAAGCAGGAACTAGGTATGATTTCTTCCCTATTCTGAAATTCTATGTACCTTTAGGCCTTCTTTTACTCTGTCTTATGTTTGTGTACTTATATCGAGCAGTATTTAAAGGTGTGTCCTTTGAAACTCGCAGGTCAGTCCTGGTGAGAACCTAATAACTCATTGAATGCGATTACCATCTTCACCAAGTTTGGTTTTGTGAACTCAGTCGTTCCATAAGTCATTTCTGTGCTTTGTCTGTGCCAGGCTGTAAGAACAGGTGGAGAGATTGTGGAGGGAGTGTCCTGGTGCTGCTTCTCTCCCTTGCTCTGTGTGGCCTGGGGTCAGGAATAGGGAGAAAGCTGAGGCACCTGGAAGTGGGTGAGGGAGACAGCTGGCTTTGCAGCTGGGGTGACAGCTTGCAGGTAGCCAGAGGGTGCTGGCCCTCTCCCCTCCGTTTGTTTTTCCTTCCACAGCTTTATCGAGGTAGAATTCACATGCCATGCAGTCCACCTATTTAAAGTATACAATTCAGGGACGCCTGGGTGGCTCAGTTGGTTGAGCAGCTGCCTTTGGCTCAGGTCATGATCCCAGCGTCCTGGGATCGAGTCCCACATCGGGCTCCTTGCTGGGCTGGGAGCCTGCTTCTCCCTCTGCCTCTGCCTGCCATTCTGTCTGCCTGTGCTCGCTCTCTCTCCCTCTCTCTCTGATAAATAAATAAAAAAAAATCTTTAAAGTATACAATTCAGTAGTTTCTGACATTAATTTTTAAAAATTGTGCTAAAATATGTATAACACAAAATTTGCTATTTTGGCCATTTTTAAGATTTTTAAAAATTGTGGTAAGCTACACAAACTATAACCTTTACTGTCTTAGCCACGTTGAAGTATACAGTTCGGCGACATCAAGTACGTTCACATTATTGGACACTGTCACCGCCATCCATCCGCAGAACTCTTTCCTCCTGCAAAACTGAACCTCTGTACCTGTAACTCCCCATTGTTCCCAACCCCCAGGGCAACCACTGTCTCCACAAATTTGGCTTTTGTAGGTTCCTCACACAGATGAAATCATACAGTCTTTGTCCCTTTGTGTCTTGGCCTGTTCAGTAGAACGTCTTCGGGGTCCATCCAGGTTGTAGCAGGTGCCGGAATTTCCTTCCTCCCTTTTTCAGGCTGAATAATATTCCCTTATATTTTGCTTTCTTTTGTTTCTTCATTCACCTGTCAGACACTTGGGTTGCTCCTTCCAGCGATCAGCTCTTGTGAATAGTGCTGCTGTGGACATTGGATGTACAAATATATCTTCAAGCCCCTGCTTTCAGTGCTTCTGGGTATATACACAAAAGTAGACTTGCTGGCTCATGTGATAGTTCTGTTTTTATATTTTTGAGGATATTTAAACAGTGTTTAATTGTACACTTCAGTGGTATTAATTATATCCATTATATTGTGCAATCATTGTTATTACCCATTTTTACAATTTTTCATTATGCCAGACAGAAACTCTATACCCATTAAATAGTGAGCTCCCCTTCCTCCTTCCCCGCCCCCAATAACCCCTGTTCTGCTTTCTGTATTTATGAATCTACCCATTCTAGGTAGTTCCTAATAAATAGAATCATACATATCTGTCCTTTTGTTTCTGATTTCTAGCATTTATGCACAATGTTTTGAAGGTCCATTCATGTTGTAGCGTGTATCCAGATTTCATTCTTTTGAATGGCTGATGAACCACACTTTCCCCCATTCATTTGTCAGTGGTCTCTTGGATCGTTTCACCTTTTGGCTCTTGTGAATACTGCTGCAGTGCACAAGGGTGTGCAAGTATCCATTCCAGTCCTGGCTTTCTGTCCCTTCACGTATGCCTAGACGTGGCAGCTCCTCTTCTAACTCTTGACATGTTTTCTGTGTAAGTTAAACAGAACCAGGTAACTCACTGAACTCTCAAGTACGGAGTAATCGGCCATTCATTTATTCATTCATTCTTCCAAGAAATTTTTATAGCAAAGGGGCGCCTGGGTGGCTCAGTTGTTTGAGCATGAGACTCCTGATTTCAGCTCAGGTCATGATTTTAGGATTGTGGGATGGAGCCTCACATCGGGCACAGTGCTGAGTATGGCGCCTGCTTAAGATTCTCTCTCCCTGGAGTGCCTGGGTGGTTCAGTCAGTTGAGTGTCTGCCTCTGGCTCAAATCATGACTCTGGGGTCCTGGGATCGGGCCCCATGTCAGGCTCCCTGCTCAGTTGGGAGTCTGCTTCTCCCTCTGCCCCTCCCCCAGCACATGCTCTCTCTCTCTCTCTCTCTCTCTAATAATAAAAATCTTTTAAAAAAAGATTCTCTCTCCCTCTGCCCTTCCTCTTTCCCTATTAAAAAAAGAGAGAGAGAGAGAGAGAGAAATTTTCATAGCAGTGGCTTTTAAAAAAAATGATGAGAAATTTTCTCTCCCTACTTTGTAATAGCAAGTCATAACTGTGATTTAGTTTCTCAGTCTGTAAAATGGGTGAATGGAAACTTCTCTACTCAGCCGGGACCATAAATGGAGAAGGGTTTGTATAATTCTGAGACCATCCTTTTTGTCTTCTCCGTGGGATATTGGTTTTAGAAAGGGGTCATCGTAAAGGCTCAGATGCAAGATGGTTTGCTCTCCCCCTCCTCTCCCCTTCAGCCTCATCCCTTAACTTCAAGATGGTGCAAGATGGCGTCTTTGATGGGCTTGTTCTGTGAGTGGTATCAGTGTATCACTTTCCCAGCAAAGAGGAGAGAACGTAAGTCACAAAGATAAAAAGAGGAGCGGGTCTTATCAAACTACAGTGCTTAACGCCTGCGGCAAAATAATAGCAACAAAAGTAATTTGGTGTTATCCCATGCCTGTGACTTCTCTCTTAGGTGCCCTCAGACCCCGCTCAACAAACCCAGTAAACGAAAAAAGCTCCGTTTTTAGGTTTGTCACAGTTAGGAATGTAACAGTTTTGTGTAGGTTTGTGTTGTGTCTCCATTTGTTCTGTAAAGTCGGCTTCATCATAATTTGTATCATTTCTGCTATTGTGAGCTCAGTGTCCGTGTCTGGTTTTTAGGATATAGTAAGATTCTGGGTTCAGCTCTCTTGGCCTAGAGCTCTAGGTGGTAGTGGGCATGTGGGTCCACTGTGTCTCAGATTTTCAGCTAGACTGGAAGGTAACCCAGAGAAAGGTTAACGGTCTCAGAAAATGCAGAGTGACATTTCTACATTATAATTACCCTAGAACTGAGGCTTCTTTTTTCTAGGTGAGAGCACTTAAATTTGTAAGTTTGCAGCCATTGGGTTATAAATAGACCTGGATAATCCCAATGAACTAGATTTCAGACCAAGCCACCAGAAGAGTAAAATCCTTCCACATGTGGCAAAGCATTGCAACATCTTTTATGGCAGAAAAGGAGAAAGGTGATGTTGATCTATATAGAAATTCACCCCAGATTTTTACTTTGGCTTCTTTGTGATTCCCCCTTTCTTACTTTATGTGTGGGGCAGATAGTCATTGGGATGTGGTGTTTACACTCTCAGAGTCCCCACCCGTTGTGTGTTTTTTCAGTGCAGAATTAACCTTGTTCTCCAAACCACCTGGTGTTTTCTTGGGAGTGGGAAGGTGGCGGCAGGCGGGGGTGGGGTATGCATGTGGAGGGCCTGTGCTCGGCTGTCCAGGTTGGATAACTCTTTGGGTCTGTGCTATCTGATGGGCGCGGGCTGCAGCTTGTACTTCTGTCACCGGGGACCAGGTAACGGTCAGAGGTTTCTTCATTACAGTAACTGATCCCAACCCTGGGCCCTGGCAGGAAGCAGAATCCTCTAGCAGTTACTCAAACCGGGACCCTGTTTTTATTTCTTTATTCTTTTGTACATGTATCTGAGTTACAGAGGTTTCTGTTTCTCAGAAAAATTCTTACCATTGGCCTTAAATAAAACCAGGTGACTTTCTTGGTTCAAGTGGCTTATAGAAAGAATACCTTTGAAAACAAAATTTAAATAAATTCATGCAATTACATTCAATTCAGTTGAATTTGAATAATTAAATTTATATTCTAAATTTTTTCTTAAAAGCATAATGTGTTATTTTGGAAATATGTACCGGGGTTGCTAGGGTTTTTTCCCCTCTCTTTTTGACTTATGGGAAATTAAAGAACCCATTGCTGCAGTTTTGAACAACGTATGAGTGACAGAATTTTTCTTTTTACCTCTTCCTGCACGTTTTATGGGTGTGGGAATTTTTTTACTTTTTTCATTTAACAAAGTCCTTTAATCTGTGTAGGTTAAGTTATTATCAACATAATGCTTCCATGATTTTAATAAGGAAGGATAGTAGGAAAGTGAACACAGTGGAGGCGGGGCACGGGAGTGGTGGTGATGGCAAGAGTAGGAATCCGTGTAGGGGGAGGGCAGAGAGGGGCTGCTCAGTTGTGGCATTTTCAGGCCAGTTAGGAACAGGCTTCTGGAGACAGCCAAGAAACAGGGCTGTGGAAGGGGTTGGATTGAAGGAGTAATGGGAAAGACCTCACCCCACCAGGTAATCCTTACCAAGACCTGAAAAATCTACCATTCCTGATTCATTTGTTTGTGTTAAGTACCTGCGTTCCTGTGGTCATCTTTTGTTGAGTCTCTTGGAGCAGTTATGTTTTAATTCACTAATATCTTAGTGTGGATTAGTATTTCTGTGAGATTTTTCTAGTTAAATTTGCTATGAGATAACCCTCCTCCAAATCAGGTGGGGAATAAGGGAAAGCACAGAATAGGAGAGCAGCTCTGTGAGCCTCACCGCGCGGCTCGGGTTGACAGCTGAGTTAGCGGGAAGCCTGGGAAGTTCACGAGCCGGGCGGTTGTTCCTGGCAAGAACGGATCAGCAGTGATCCAGGGCACCTTTTCTCTGTCACTGATTTTATACTTCAGCCCGGGGGGGGCGTGAAAGATGGTGTGTATCCAAGACCTGGCTTAAGCTTGGACACGTGCTAGGCACTGAATTTAGGAAGCCTCTTACACATAGTATATTATAGGTGCTTGTCAGTATGCTATAGTGATATCGTTTCTTTAACAGCCTTCAGAATGAAAAGCGAAGGCCTTTGAGTTAAAAAAAAAAAAGTACCATAAAACCTGTACTCTTTCTTTCTTGGAGATTGTGGCAAGAGGGTGAATGGAGAAACTGATACTTGGAAATGTCTTAGGACAGACAGTTTTGCATGTTGATTATGACTCCTTCAAGGGGTCAAGTAAGCTGAGTGCTGGTGTGTGTTGAACATGAGATTCCTCCCTCCTGCTTTGTGTGCACGTGGGTGGTAGGCACAGGTGGGGGTCCCTGTGGAGGAGAGGGTGCTGGCGCTAGACGGTGTGCATGCCTTCCTTGGCTGCGTCTCCGCCCCGCCTGCGGGGCCCTCGCTGTTTCCACACGGGCTGCGGTCCGGTGGGTTTGTGCCCATCACTCCCTGTGTTAGTCCTGGTTCTGGTGTTCAAGCATTTCCAGTGAGAAAACAGCCATGCTGAGATGCCAAGAGCTAATGCCTGATGGTTATTAAGGATGTTTTGAATCTTTAAACAGGAATGGTACCTTGGCTGAATATCAATTTGGCTTCGGTTGCTCCTTGAATTTCTTCTCCATTTTCAAAAAGCCAGTTCGTTTCTCTTTCCTATGAGGTATTTCCTGTGGTTCTTGTGTTTTTGTGGGCAAATGTATGATGAGGGAAGTCAGTAAGTAGATTGTGAGTTCCTCCTTTTTTTTTTTTTTAAGCCCCTAGAGCACTGTTCTTTATCTCTAAACTGGAAGCATAGTTTTCATTTGTTGGTTTTTGAGAGAATTCTTACGTACTAAGAATCTACAAGATCATTCTTAGCAGCTTGGGGTTGTTTTGTTTGAGTAGGGCGGTAATTTTGGGGGAAAAGGATGAATATGGTGATGGCGAAAGACTGTGTTCTGTAGCTGGGCCCTCTGTGGGACTGCCTTCCTCATTCCCGTTTCTGTTCTCTTTGAACATAGGGTGCTTAGGAATTGTTGCTCGAAGGGAACAGGAGAAGAAGGGAGTCATTCTAGATCATACTATTTCTCAGTGATTCAGGTTTCTGCTCTCCGATAATTCTGTTGGCGTATCACCCCAAATGAAGCTGTTATGTTTCTTTTTCTCCTATAGCCCTTGAAATGTGGGATGCACTGTAGGTACTAGATTATAATTAAAGCATTACTGAGGTTTTATCTTCTGCTTTGTGACATATATAAGCTACACATTCCATGAGTGTTTTGGTTTTTGGTTTTTACTTGCTGTCTAGTATTTGAAATTTTAGACAGGATTCAACACGTAATCAGGTGTCATCTTACATTTGGAAATTTAAATATCTTCTATAAACTTTAAAAGCTTCATAGGTCATTTAAAATATATTCATATATTGGATCACAATTTTTTTTCCCATCTACACCTTAACTGTTGGTTGTATTTTTACAATGTTGTTCACCTAGGAGAGTGTCTGCAGCATTGATTGTCTTGAAAGATCAGTAAGTTCCTAATGAATTCAATTTTATGTGTTAGGGATGATTACCTGACTATATAGTACGTGTCATGCCTTCAGAAATTTATCTGTTCCATCAGTAGCCTTTAAGCGGCCCCCTCAAATAAAATTTGCCTTTTCCTAGTATGTCATTATTCTGTGGCTACATTAAGCTTCCTGCGGCTCTGGGCTGGCCAAGGCAATCTCTGCTCTGAGCCTATATCATGTGTTATCTCCCCTTGTATGCTCTGGGGTTGGAAAATAGAGGGTGGGTAGGGTATGTAAGTTTGGGGGTATAGTCAACATATTCAGGTGAACTCAGTGTTATTGATGAATTTTTGCTTCTCATGTGGGCTTCACCTCCAAAATCCTTAAGTAATGGGAGAACTGAGTAAGAATAGCTGTTGATCACACTGCCAGTCAGAACCAGAGGAGAGACTGATTGACTGAAGCCCATATAATGCCAAGACATATTTTTAACTCTTCCCTGTCTTTCATTCATTCATCAGCTGATATCAGTGGCAGAGCTGAATTTCAGTGATGGGAATTTTTGCTTGTTGGTATCGACCTCTGTACCTTACAAAGTGGGAAGTCATGAGAAGCTGTCAGTGATGGACTGATAGAATGAAGTGTATTACTTACACAAGTAACTAAGGAGACCTAAAAGTAGTGACATTGTAAGGTTGGGAGTGTTGTTTATGTGCTGTCCTCATCTCTCATGGCATAAAGGTGATTCAAAATGTTTGGGAAATTTAGGAACTCTGTGTATAGAGATGCAGAGGGAACAACCAGGAGGAGCACCGAAATCACTGGAAGGGTTTGCCTCTGAGGAGCAAGGCTGGGAGTGGAGTAGGTGAGCCAGGCTACGCTTGTTCTTCATTTTAAGCTCTTTGGTTATACTTGTATATTTAGTTATGTGCATATGGTACTTTAATAAACACAAAATACACATTATTAAAAAAATCCATCTTACCCCTCCCCACCATAGTAGGGACCAAGATAGTAGGAGCAGAGTGGTGGACATCACGCAGTGGGAGTGGGGGATGAATTTGGAGAAGCGCACAGGCTCACTCCACATTGGCTTCTTTCTCCAAAACTCAGTTTGGTAAAAATCATGCCAGAGCTTTGAGCAGTGAAAAACAGAACAAAACAAAATCAGTAAACTAAGAAGTGGACAATGATGAATTATTTTTAACACCATACACAGCTCTTCCCAGCCTCGAAGCGCAGTGGAGCAATTTATCCGTGAGCATCAGCGTTGCGTTAATGCCTCTGCTGCCTTCGTGGTCCCTCACGCTGCCCCAGGACTGGGGGCCTTGCCAGGCTGGAAACCTGTGTCAGAGCCAATCATTTGCCGAGTAGGAGCTCTGCTGTTGAGGAAACTACACAGAAAAGCAGGTTCCAAATAGGTGAGGAAGAGGAAGGGAGAGCAAAATGTTAATTGAACTTGTGTCCAGGAAGACTTTGCAGGAAAAGCCGTAGCTTCAGGCTGGCGCTTCTTACAGCCACTAATTCTGAAAATACATGTGGCTATGGAGTTCGTATTTAATTTTTGGTTTGAATACATTCAGGCAGTACTTCAAGAGTGCAAATGCAACAAAAGAACCAAACCGAAAAGTTTAGAAGTAGAAAAATAATTCCCTAATTCTTGTTGTCCAGTTCCAGGGCCTTGACAGAAACAGAAATGCTCATCCAAAACCTGAGTGTTTGGCTGGCAGGGGTGTTCATCCAGCCCCATATTTCTCAGCCTGGTGGCTCTCGGCCCCTTCCAGGGAGCCCTGGTGCAATCACTGACTTGAGTGGAGTTCAAGGACATATACTTTTTGGGGGATTGGTAGGCCATACTTGACTTCCAGGGTCAACTAGAAAGTGCCTGAATTAGCACATCATCTTGGGAAATTCTGCTGTTGAGGAAAGTTTACTAATGGGCCTGGTTTGTGTTATTTATTTGCCCCCTACATGTGAGTCCAAAACAGCCATCAAGAATGGGACAGACAGGGGCGTCTGGGTGGCTCAGTGGGTTAAGCCGCTGCCTTCGGCTCAGGTCGTGATCTCAGGGTCCTGGGATCGAGTCCCGCATCGGGGCTCTCTGCTCAGCAGGGAGCCTGCTTCCCTATCTCTCTCTCTCTCTCTCTGGCTGCCTCTCCCTCTACTTGTGATTTCTCTCTGTCAAATTAATAAATAAAAGCTTAAAAAACATTTTGTTTGTTAATGACTGGGGATATGAGAGATTAAACTTTGACTCATCTGACGTTGGCTCTGTCTTCATATTCGCCCTACGGAAGAGGAAATTTCAAGGTGGATTTTCACTTGAAGCCTAACCTTAGGGAGGGGCCTTTAAGAAACATCCAGAGTTACATTTTGTATAGCACCACTGAATGCGTGAGATATTTCTGGGCATATCTTTAGGAGAGGTAGGGGTCAGGAGCTGGATATAGGAATAAAAAAAAGTGAAGTGGTGGATTCAGGCAGAGACAGATGCCTGTATCTAAGTCTGAATAAAGCAGGTTTCAAGGGTGCATATGAAATACAGTCAAGGTATTGACCACAGCAGGGACACAGAATGGCTCTCTAACAGCCCCCCCAACCCCCTGCCCGCCATCATGGGCCTTCAGCTCGCTTGTCAGGTACGTCTCTTAATAACTGGGCAAGTCCTATGGAATGTTTGCTGCCAGAACCAGACCGGAAAGTTGAGCAACCTTTTAATTGCTGTTTTCCAGCCTGTAGAGCAGAGGGGTTTAGCACCCTGGGTGTAAAGTCCTTCCTCCTTTTGAAAACCTCAAAACCAACAGATACTTCCTCTCTTAATCTCTGATGGGGTGAGTGAGGAGGCTGAGACTTTCGTTATGTAATTAATGTGTGTGGCCCTCGAGGTCAGGATCCTCCTGCTCAGAGTACAGGGCCTGCCTTCAAGACCTGTGCACTCCAGTCTCTTGCCTGGCTCTGTGAGCTTGGGGGTCAGAGCAGGAGTTCCTGTCTTTTCTGTCGGCTTTAGATATTTTCTGGTTGTTTTAGTGACAGACACTTGACATGTTTTAAAAAATGCCGATAAATGTAGTGAGGTGTCTGTCTACCTGGGATCCAATAACTGGCTGGTGGGTGGATATTTTCATGGCTGGAATCCTGTCCCTGGAAAACACAGGAAGAAATAAAGTAGCATGTGTGGTATAAGCAGCTGTGTTTATAATCAGGTGAGAGTTCTTTTAGTTTTACTTATACCCGTGGTTTTAAAAACGGTGTTATAGTTTGAGGGAAATGATGGCTCTTGTCTTCAGCCCAGAGTCAATATGGAAACGATTTCTAAGGCAGCCCAAAGTGGGTGTCTTTCAAGTTAATTCAGTTGGGTTTGGCCTAAGCTTTTAGACTTCCAAATAATTCCTCCTCCTCCTCCTCCCCGCCTTCCTCCTCTATCTCCCCTTTTCCTCCTCCTCCTCCTCTGTTTTCTCCTTCTTCAGTGAAATTTACCCTTTCATAAAGGATCAGTGAGTAGTAATTGTGAATTACTTTTAAATAAGGAAGTAGGAGGTAATTCTGGTTTTTGTAAATAATGCTCTATTGTTCCTTTCCAGTTGGCACCACATGGTGGTCCTGAGTGGTGTGAGTCCTCTGGGCCCCTCAGCCAGGTGAGGGAACGTTTGTCTTCTCTAGAGCTGGAAACATCGCAGCTATAGGAAGCATCTGCTGCTGCAGGAAGCCTCACAATAAGCATTTATTGATGTCTTACTGTATACGAGGCATCCTGCTGGCTGCGGAGGGGACATGAACTGAGTTGCCTGCAGGGTTCTTGTTTCTTGAGTCAGTGATGGAGCATGACATTTGCAGGAAGGCCGTCCATTTGCTTTCAGTGTCTGTGTTTAAGGTCAATTTGTTTAATAAAACTCCGGGCAGTGAACAATCAGGGTTGGCGCTGGCTTTCTACTTGTGAATGTACAGCAATGTTGCAGGAGCTGTTGAACTTGCTTTGTGAATGGCAAACCCTAAGTGAGCCCTCCTGAGCTATTGTTCATAGATAGCTTTATAGCAGAGTTGATTTGTCATATAAATAAGAATCACAATTGAGTTTACTGTAATTAAACATAAATGATAAGTAAGTGCTCACATTTATGCATTCAGCAAACATTTACTAGTGGCCTCTGGTGCCAGGCAGTGTCCTGTGCACTCTCCCCTGCTCTGTAGAGGGATGGTGACACCAGTGCTGTGCATGGGGTAGAGGGGTGGTAACACCCCTGCGGTGCTGTGCAGGGTGTTGTAGTGGCAGGTACCCGGGCTGGTGCGGCAGAGGTGAGCAGACACTGAAATCTGCTGTGTGTGGTCTTGGAGGGCTTTGGAGTGGGCTTGAGCTGAGTGTGAGGGGGACGTATGGACAAGGTGATTCTGATAATTCAGTTCTCCAATATTACCACTGCCTACCTGAAACCCCCAGTTCCCTCTGTGGTACCCTGTGCTCTCCTTCCTTGCTCCTGGTGGGTAAGGGCTAGAGATAGCCCCTGGCAGCTACGCTTGTCTGCCTCATCTTGTTCTTGGGTCCTGTTTGTGTACCTGTGCGGCAGACTCCCTCTCTTCCTCATGTACCTGGTGGGGTCTCTGGATCCCTTGTGCCCAGGGTGTTTGTCATAACATGGAAAGCCAGAGGGGCTGACATCTCAGGACATGAGACTGTAGAGAAACGGGACAGATGACCTTTCTACACTTGGGGAGAAGAGAACCTGTCCAGGATTGTTGGGGCAGGGGCAGGGGGCCTGGAGGGAGGTCCCACAGAGGTCTGTAGACCACAGAGTGATGTGTGTAAGCCCCCGCCAAGGCCGCACACCCCAGGCACCTGTAACAGGGTGGGTTGTCCTCAGGCCAGCTCTAAGGGAAAACAAAGACAGGCTGATTTCCTCCCCAGGTTCTTCCTTTTGCCTCGAAGTCCTGTTGAGGTGACTGTAGGAAGTTGAAAAGAATTAGGGAAGGGTGCAACCAAGAGAAGCAGTAGTAACACACAGACTTCATTGGATGGCTCTTGGAAGGGATTGTAAAAAACTAGCCAGAGGCTTACAGAAAAGGGGCTGCTATTCAGAGGGAGAGGAGGCCTGGAGACAGCTCAGGTGTCTAGGTGACGTTGCTCAGCTACAGAGAGCTCCCAGGGGCCTCTCAGCGTAGAGCCTTAGAATTCTAAGACCTTTTCAGGATCAGGTGAAGTTCATGAGATATGTAAAGCGGGCTAAATGGCTAAAAATCTGCTTGCTTGTGTTATTTAATTTTTTTAAAAAATTTAATTTGTGTTATTTAATTGGACGTGTAAAAATTTGAGTTTTGTGCCTGTGGGCTTTTGAGCTAACTGGTCTCAGCCTGCAGTGAAGAAATAACCTACCTAGGGGTCAGTGTATGGAGGCCATCTTTGGACCATTTATATAACAGTGACAGAGTTTTCTGTTCCACGGTTGAAAGTAAAGTGTCTAAAAATGTAAGCGCTTGGGGAGTAGTAACTCATTGGTGTTAATATATTTCAGTCAAAGTTTAAAAATACCTCCAGATTCCTTCCTCATTTGACAGGGGATCTAGAAGTCTGGGAAACATCACTGCCCGGCAGGGCTGAGGGCGTGGGTAACCGCTGGGCAGCAGGAGGCTGGGCAGTGTGCAGCACTACACATGTTTTGGATGGAAGCCATGGCGATCCAGGAGAAAGACCACATTCATTGGAGTCCGGAACACAAACTGCTTCTCCACCGTATCTTGCTGCGTGATCTCGAGCAGGTTTGCTTTTGGTGCATCCTTGCATGTTTGTAGAACGGAGAGAACACTTACCTTGGCAGTTTGTTAGAGTGACGGACTGTGCGCCATCTTCTTGGAAACCTCTGCGCCATGAGAGCCAAGTGGAGGAAGTGGCGAAGGCATAGGCTGAAGTGTAAAAGAAGGAAGATGGGACCAAGGTCCAAGCAGAACACTAGCTTGTGCACCCATGGAGCCACAGGAGCAGGAATAAGAAAAGTCAGAGGCCGGGGATGCTGGTACCAATTGTTGGACTGCACGCCCACTTTCTAGAGCTTGATTCAGGGGATCCGGAACATCTGTCACCATCTGATCTCAGTGACCACCTTTGAGAGACCCACCTTGCTCATGCAGTCCTTCTGGGTCCTTTGCCCTGGACCTGTGACTTTTCGGTGCTCATTCTGTTTTCATTTGCAGCTAAATGTAACATGTGTACAATAAATCTTCTCTTCTGCTGTCTTAGCTGGAAAAAAAAAAGAATTATTGGCTACAACAGAAATAAAGGTGCCTGATTGTAGAATGCCACTAAAAGGTTACCAGGAAATTCTTAAAACCACAGGTTTTCCTGTATGAATCATATTGTTCTCTCTATTTGTTTCTAGGGCTGCCAAAACCAATTACCACAAGTTTGATAGCTTAAAACAACAGTCTCTGCCTCTGTCTTCATGTGACCTTCCCCTCTGGGTCTATGTCTCTTGTCTTCTGTCTTATCAGGACACTTGTTACTGGATTTAGGGTCTTCCTAGGTAACCCAGGATGATCTCATCTCAGTATCCTTCATTGCATCAGCAGGGACCCTTTTTCATAGGTTTTGGGGGATACCTTTCAACCTTTTACACTGTCCATCCATATCCTGATGATTAGAAAGTGTACTGTGGCACTTCATGGCCTGCACTAGATGTCCATCTTGGGGAGATGATGCTTTTTAGATGTCAAAGAAGTTCATTCTTAGCTTATTATAGAACATTTGAAACTTACAGAAGAATGTAAAGAAACCAGAGGTAAAATGCATCTGCTCACCAGAAAATACTCTCTCCATCTTAGTGGGAGAAAGTGGCTTATTTTTGCCTGATGTCCTGCTTAAAAACCTTCATGCCTCCTTGTACTTCCGTCAAAGATTCCCTGGGTGCAGATGCTCAGTCCTCCCTGTTATGGGCCAAGATATGTCTCCACCACCTCAAATCCATATTTTGAAGTCCTAAGTTCCAGAACTTCAGAATGTGATTGTACTTGGAGATAAGGTCTTTAAGTAAGTCATGAAGTCAAAATGAGGGTATTGTAATGGGTCGTAATCTAATACGATTGGTATTTTTACAAGAAGAGATCAGGACACAGACACACACAAAAGGAAGACTGTGTGACGATTCAAGGAGAAGACGGCCACGTACATGCTGATGAGAGAGGCCTTGGAAGAAACCAACCCTGCTAACACCTTGATCTTGGACTATCAGCTTTCAGGATTGGGAAACAGTAATTTCTGTTGAGTTGGGCATCCTGTCCATGGTCCTTTGTTACAGCAGCACTAGGGGCCTAATCCCGCCCCTCACCCACTGCCACCCAGCAGCCCCATACTCTTGCCTGATGGCAATTAGATGCCTGTGGGCAGAGGGTTTTTCAGGGCCCACGTTGGGTGTGAGTTGAATGCCTGGGAATAGGAAAACCACCTCTGGATGGATGTCTATGTGGGTTTCCAAACCAGTTTCCATTCTAGTTAGCCTTAGAGGAGTAAAGCCATCTATTGTTAACACTTCTGGCTTGGGGAAGGTTGTCTCCTGCAATGATGGCTTGGCTAGGGGTGAGGGGGGACCTGGGAGGAGTAGTGGGGCAGGAAGGAGTTGGTCCTTTCTGATTGGGCCCTTTTTCTCTTTCTTCTCACCCCTTGTCATCATGGGCTCCTTTAGGACTGGAGCAGGTTTTCCTTCCATGGATCCTTTCTCTGGAGTCTGGAGCGGAGAAGGAGCTCTCCGTAAATGTTTGGTGAATGACTCCTTGAATTCTGAGGATCCATGAATGCTTCCTGCTGTAACTGAGTTTATGGTGCAGTATTTTGGTTGAATTTTGAAGCAGAACACTTTATTTACAGAATCACCATGTGTACCTTTTCCTGAAATGTATGTATTTCTGACTATGATGTCTTTGGCTTCCCAGAAAGTGCCATCTGAAAAACACTTTCTCCTCAGGAGTCAGAATACTTGAGATATCCTTCCTGCTGATTGTGCTCTAGAAAGTACTTTGTGGTAATAATGTTCATGAAGTACTCACTATGCCAAAGGGAGGTCGTTTTATCGTCCCGCATTAACAAATGGGAAAACCAAGCCTTGGAGAGGCTAAGCAACTTGCTCAGGGTTACAGGCCAGCAAGAAGTGTGGCTGGAACTCCTCATGCCAGGGCTGTCCGAGGCCAGGGCACCTCGGAACTTGAGCACCCTTTCAGTACTGTCTGAAAACTCACTCCCATGAGGCAATCCAAGCAGGAGTTTGCAGTGGAAGTATGATGGTTCCCAGCCTCCTTAACAGTGTTGCTGTGCTGATAATTGAGTGAATATGGAGGAGGAAACAGAGTATGTTTCTGGGAATGGGCTGGTCTTCCCTCTCATAGAAAACTTCTGTGCTAGACAGAAGCTCTTGTGGGATTGAATTACTTCTCCACTAAATTTCCTCCACCAAGCGTAGTGCCTGTTGAAAGAACGCTGACCCAATGGCAGCATTTGGCAGACTAGCTGCTATGCTTTGTTATTACTATTATCAGGATTCAATTAAAGTATTACATGTATTACTTTCTATTAAGGTTTCTTCTTTGTAACATTTTCCCACAGTTTCATTTAGAGTGGGGTTTTATTTTATTTTAGTAGTTAAAAATAAAGCAACTCCCAAGTGTTAAGAAATCAAAAACATTTTTTTTTCTCTTTCCATGAGTCATGGTTGACAATAATGTCATTTATAAGTTAGATTGTTCAGGCATTTTAACACCCATAAATTACAGGGCTTATTTTGTGAGCTGGAGATGTTTAAGATCCTGTCTTATGTATTGGAGAGTTTGTTAACATAATTATTATGTATACAAAACAATAAATTTTTTAACTTCAAAAAGTAAAATCTTTTATTCACTAGATCTGCTCAAACATGTGGTTTTTAAAATAGTACATTATTTACTGGATCTATGGTCCAAACAAATGTTTTTAAAATATGCATGAGGGGCGCCTGGGTGGCCCAGTGGGTTAAGCCTCTGCCTTCAGCTCAGGTCATGATCTCAGGGTCCTGGGATCGAGTACTGCATTGGGCTCTCTGCTTGGCGGGGAGCCTGCTTCCTCCTCTCTGCCTGTCTCTCTGCCTACTTGTGATCTCTCTCTGTCAAATAAATAAAATCTTTAAAAAAATGCATTAAAATTAATTTATAAAAGATGTTTCCTGAAAGGTTTTAGTACTTCATGCTAGATAAAGCAAATGCAATAGCACAGATTTTTATTTAGAAATAATCTAAGAAAGTAAGTAGATATAAATCGAGTGGATTAAAAAGTTAAATTATTTTTGTGTTTTAAGTCATCCAGAGGATGATGTGAAATAATAATTGTCATGTACCAAATGTGTATAGCTTCCAAGGTCTCCAATAGGTACTGTGTTTGTGAGCCTTTCATTGTGTTTGAGCAGTTGTCATGGTGGAATTAGGAGAACTTTGGTTCATCTATTAATGCTCAGTAATTTCTAGGCACTACTTATCCTTTCCTTTTTTAATCCGCCTTTGAAGAATATACACATGCATGGGCTTGAGTGTAAATGTGCTTTCCCATGGGAGAAGCCAAAAATGGCACCTGGGAAAACTGAAATCCTCTTAGTTTTCAAAGGACAGAGAATGTGACATGCATTTTCTTCTTCCCTTTTCTCAGAAGTCAGTTTTGTTTTGAATTAAAAGTGGCATAACATCAGCTCTTCAGCTTCATAATTAGTAATACCAGAGTATTTTGATAACTTTAGAGCAGAGTCTGAATTGGATTGATTGAAGCTAACAAGAGAGCATACATTTGAGTCTTTGAGTGAAAATGTTACCATGAAGACTTTTCCCCTTACATAGCTTTATTGAGGATAATTGATGTACATTAAACTACACATATTTAAAATGTAAAATAGGCTAAGTTTTGACATCTTTCAAATCATCACTGTATTCAAATAATGAACATACCCATCACCCCCCAAATTCTCCGTGTGTCCTTTTGTGACCCGTCTCTCTCGTTCTTTCCTCCGTCCTACATAATCTGAGATGTGCTTTCTGTTTCTATAAATTAGGTTTTATAAAAATGCAGTCATTAGTTACAAACCTTTTTGCTCTAGCATCTTTGAGTCACATAATATTTTGTAATTTATACATGTTGTATATATCAATAATTCATTCCTTTTTATTGAGTAACACTTGATTATGTGGATATACTCTGATTTATTCATTCATCTATCAGTTCCCTGGACATTTGGGGTGTTTCTAGTCTTTGATTATTACAGTAAAATTGCCATGAATTTAGTGTATAAGCTTTCATACAGATGCATGTTTTAATTTCTCTTGGGTAAATATCCTAGCTGTAGAATGGTCATATGGTTGGAGAATGTTTACTTTTAAGAAACTGCCAGAGGGGGCGCCTGGGTGGCTCAGTGGGTTAAAGCCTCTGCCTTTGGCTTGGGTCATGATCCCAGCGTCCTGGGATCAAGCCCCACATCGGGCTCTCTGCTCAGCAGGGAGCCTGCTTCCTCCTCTCTCTCTGCCTGCCTCTCTGCTTACTTGCGGTCTCTGTCTGTCAAATAAATAAATAAAATCTTAAAAAAAAAAAAAAGAAAAGAAAATATTCTGGCAGTTTCTTTTTTTTTAAAGATTTTATTTATTTATTTGACAGAGAGAGATTACAAGTAGGCATAGAGGCAGGCAGAGAGAGAGAGAGGAGGAAGCAGGCTCCCTGCTGAGCAGAGAGCCCATGCGGGACTCGATCCCAGGACCCTGAGATCATGACCTGAGCCGAAGGCCGCGGCTTAACCCACTGAACCACCCAGGCGCCCGCCAGAATATTTTCTAAGGTGGTTGTACCATTTTATTTAACCCCAACAGCCTATTTTTATATTAGAGTTCCTTTCCTCCATATCCATATCAACACTTGCTATGGGTCTGTCTTTGATCTTAGCCATTCTAGTAAGCGTGAGTAGGTAGCTCATTGAGCTTTAAAATAATTTTTGCTTATTGCTAACAAAGTCCAGCATCTTTTCATGTACTGCATTTTGTATTTCTATTATTTTAAGATTTTTACTTATTTACTTGAGAGAGAAAGAGTGAGTGAGAGAGGGAGCATGAATGGGGGTAGGGAGAGGGAGATGCAGGCTCCCTGCTGAGCAGGGAGCCCAATGTGGGGCTTGATTCCAGGACCCTGGGATTATGACCTCGGTTGAAGGCAGACCTTGACTCATTGAGCCACCCAGATACCCCTGTATATCTTTTTTGGGGAAGTATTTGTACCTTTTTGTCTGTTTTTAATTTTTTTCTTATTATTGAGTTTTGAAAGTTGTATATCTGGATAAAATTTTTATCAGATATATGACTTGAAAACCTTAAATCACTGAGTTAAAATTTGTTTCTTTTGCAGTTTTCTTTTTTGTAACCTTTTTAAATTTATATTTTAACTTTATACTATATATATTTATATTTTATTTTATTTTGTATTTATAAAGTTTACTGTTTAAACAATGTTAAAGTGGGGTGCCTTGGTGGTTCAGTTGTTAGAGCATGAGGTTTTGGGATCATAAGTTTGAGTCCCACATTGGGTGCAGAGATTTCTTATTTTAAATAGAAGTGAAAAAAAATTGTTTAATTGTATTGTTTGGTGGCATTAAGTACATTCACATTGTCTTCTTTTAATTTTATAGTTCAAAGTCTTAAAAAGCCCATTCGAGCATGAGCTCTTAGAGGGCAGGAACTATATCTTATTATCAGTTGTATTTCTAGAGTCTGTAATATGCTTGGCACATAGTAGGTCCCCAATAAATATTCAATGAATGGACAAAATGTTTTCAGGTTTGTAGTTGATTTAAGTATTAGTTAAGATTTAACTTTAACAAAGACCAAAAAGCGGTGGCTTGTAAAGTTTAGAAATTAAGTTCTCTTTTACATAATAGTGCAAATATAAACGGTCCAGTCTTGATTGATGACTCTACCATTTTGGGACCCCAGGCTCCTTCTGTCTGGTTGTTGTGCTGTCTCCCACATGATCTTTCTTATTGCAGCTTTAGATAGGCACTCCAGCTTCTGCTAACTTCTCTGTATTCTGGTTACCAGGAAGAGGTGATGCTAAGGGATGGTATACATTCCTTCCCATTTAAGTGTGCTTGGGTGGCTCAGTTGGTTAGACATCCGGCTCTTGATTTCAACTCAGGTCATGATCTCAGGGTTGTGAAATCTAGCCCCAGTTGGGCTCTGCGCTCAGCAGGGAGTCTGCTTGAGATTCTTTCTCTGCTTCTCTCTCTTCTTTCTCTCTCAAATAAATAAATAAAATCGTTTTAAAAAAGTTGTATACATCACTTCTGCCTAGATCCCATTAGCCAGCACCTGGTCAGATAGCCATAGCTCCCTGCAACAGAGGCTGAGAAAGGTAGTCTTTGGCCGAGTGGTCATAAGCTTGCAAATATTGCTAATATTATATTGACAGGGGAGGATAGATACCAGAGTGAGGGAGGCAATCAGCAGTCTGACAGTGCTCATTCCTGTTTTGTGTAGGGTTATAGTTAATAGTTTAATTGGAGTCGAGGGTGTTTACTGATAATATTAAATATGTTCACTGAAAACTGGGAAATTGAGAATGTATAACACAACAGAGGTTCATAATTGATGTCATTGGACTTGATCTTTCTTCAGCACTGAAACATGCTATGGTGAGCACATACCTGAAATTTGTCATACAGACTGTGAAGTTGAGGCAGAAGACAGAAACCCGTATCGCTAGAGCACTCCACTTCATTCTTCAGGAAATGGGGTGACTTCAGGTTTTGCAGTGTGGGAAAGTGACAGATTGGGGTCAAGAAAGGATAGTCTGGTGGCTCCCCTTTGACTGTTGGATGAAATCTAAACACATGAAATATGGTTTGCAAGGACCTGCCTTCTTGTTGTCCCTCAGCTCCTAGCATCTGCCTATGTTACCTGGCTTCTAGGTGTTCAGCTCCTCGACTGTTCCTTATTATTGTTATGTGTTGTGTATCTTCTAGCACCACTGCTTTTAAAATAGAAATTTAAAATAGAAATACCTTTTTAAAAAATAGAAATTTGGAGGTGAAGAAAAGGAGAGAAAGGGCCCGTAGATTGGAGGAGTGAGCCTACGTAGGTCTCCCTGTCGGTCTCTAGCGTTTATTAGTGCTTGGTCCTCTGGCAAGTAGCTGAGGTGCTTCTCACTGGTCATCTCTCTTCGTCCTCACCGCACCTGGCTAGGGATATATTATCCCTATTTTATAGACGAAGAACTGAGCCAGAGCTTAGGTGACTTACTTCAGGTTGCAACATTCAGAAACTTGGCAGGACCAGGGATGCCGGCTGACATCTGAGTCTGGGTTTTTCCTGCCACATCTTGTTCTTTTCTTTGAGAGGAAGGTCTGCTCTTGGGCTTAGGATGAAGGTTAGTGACTGCAGTAATACCAAGAGGCTGTGGAATGTCCATGAGCTTCAGAGTCAGGTTTGAGTTACACCTGCTGGAGATGTGCCCACTGAGAGCTTTTACCTTGATTACCAGTGAAATGACCTACCTCCTCACTGACTTATATTGGGAAAAACTGGGGGAGGGAGGAGGGAGATTTGGAGTACAGTTCTAACGAGTTGGAATGAATTCAGCCTTGATTCCTGCAAATGAATGCTTCAGGGTTGTGTGAATTGAGCAGTATTAAACATGTGCATTTCCCTCATCCTGAGGATCTTCCATGAATCCACTAGATGGAGCACATGGTTTGAATATATTTCATGATTTGAAGTTGGAAGAAAAGATGTGGTCTTTACTTTGGAGCGATGCTGTAGACCCCTGAAGTTGGCCACACATTTTGATCTATGGATTTGTTTTTTGTTTTATTTCCCGTATAAGTATAAACGTTTCTTTTACTTAGTACTTATGTGGGTCAGGAATGTATGAGGTTCTTTGGGGGCAGAGAGGCGGCGTGGTAGAGTAGGAAGAGGTCTAACCTGCAAGTCTGCCAATGAGGGACAGATACCCAGTTCTCTGTGACTTTGGTCATCTTTAATCATCTTTGAGCTTCAGCATCGTCACTTGTAATGTTGCACTAGGTGATAATATGGAAGATGTACCTTACAGATGTTGGGTATATGGTGTCTTCCCTGCCATCCCTTTAGGTCACCAGTATAACCAAAGACACACCAGCCCCCATCCTGCCTGACTCAACTTGCAGTCACAGCCAGTGTCTGTAAAGTGGAGTACGTAGTGCAGGACCCAAAGCGACCTTTGATGTCATTTGAGTTCAATTGCCATCACAGTGCTCTGTCACTCACTGGCATTCCTGCTCCTGTGTGAACGTACCCTGGGGCTAGAGTTTCATTTCCTCCCTGACAGCCTGTTCTATCTCAGAGCAATATTGAAGATGAGAGAATTTTTTACTATCAGTCCTGGTGTCCGTTCCAGAGCAGCCTGGATCTTGTAATCTAATCTGCTTTCCATATTCAGATTTTCTGTTTAGAGCCAAGATGGACATTTGTCTTCGCCTTCTCTGCTGCTGGGCCTGGCTGAATTAAATGATCTGTCTGTAAAAAATAAAAAATATCACCAAAGTGTTTCCTAGTCCTTAGCTCTTACCTGATGGATAGAAAAGCTGCCATACATACTTCAATTTGTCATCTGTGCCCAGATGTCCTAAAATTTTTAGCTATTATAGCGAGGAACTATTCTTTAAGAGTTGTTGCCCCATTTTTTCCTAAAAGCCAATGATATCTTCGACTACTGGAATCTGCTGTAATGTTTAATGAAGTAAAATGAAAGCTTTTCCTTTTAGGCAGCTTTGAAGTTTCTGTGGGAGTGTGTAATTTCACCATTCATAATTTCTGTTAATTTAAAATTCTGCTGAATACAGACTTTCACATGAGTTGACAGTCTTGGTTGCCAAGTACAAAAAGTTTGTGATCTTTTGAAGCCAACTGTTCAGAATTCCTTTAAAATTATACAGGTTTGATATCCTCAATGGAAAAGCAACAAAACACCAAGCTCACTTTAATTTATAGCGCCTAAGTGAATATATTTTTATAGTATCTCTTCTTTTGGTTGATAAAAAGGGCATGGCTGCAGTTTTCATTCTCCCAAATAGAGGAGTTTTTAGGGCTCATGTATTTAGATGGGTTTTGGAATCAGTTTTAACATTAGTTTATCCATTGTATCTTCATTGGCACCAATAACACATTAACTATGTATGGCCATCTTCTCATTTACTGGGTAAGAAACTTCCTTGGACTGAGACCACTTAGCATAAGGATATACCTTGATCTCTAGGTGACCTCCAGCCAGTGACCTACATTGGTGACTCTGATGGGTTAAAAGAAGGAAATGCATCATTAGTTTTTCCCAGGAAATATTAAGTCATCAGGACATTTCTTTCGTTACATTATAGATATAATCGCGCTCTTGGTTATTACGAAGTTAAGAAGCATGTCTTCCCAGAAGAGGCCTTGAGTTTGTTTATTTGTGGAAGTCAGACTCTACTAATCTCTGCTACCCATCAGGGGTGTGTCCTAAGCAGGTGGCTGTGACACCAGCTCTTGAATCCTCTGGTTCTTGTCAGGAACAGTAGGAAGGAAGGAATCACCTTCCATACAAGTGAGGGATTTATGTTGTGAGTAGAACATGAAGCAGACCCTTCAAATCGAGACGTTCCATTAGCTGTGCATGAAGCACCTTTGCTATTTTAGAAGTTTTGCTTGGGTCCTGGGATAATAAAAATGATACCTGGCGCTTCCTGAGTATTTCTTGGATGCTCTTTGGGTCTGGAGTATATACCTCCCTTTTCAGCTAATGAAAAGGACCAAACCCAGCGCCTTCTTTTCCCAAATAGAGGACCAGATCTATTTTAAGTAACAAATGTAACCAAATAAAGAACTGGAAGATATGTGCTTTTTTCCTGAGTATTACATTTGTAAATACCTTATAATTTTAAATTCCTCTGTGTAATCGATGTTGTTATTAATTTATTATTATTATTTTTTACAGAGAGAGTGTGTGGGAGTGGGATGGGGAAGGGGTAGAAGGAGAGGGAGAGAGACAATCTCAAGCAGACTCTACACTTGGTGCAGAGCCTAATGCAGGGCTCAGTCTCAGACCTGAGATCATGACCTGAGCTGAAATCAAGAGTTGGACACTTAACCAACCGTGCCATCCAGGCACCCCATCAACATTACTATTAACGGAGTTTGTGACATGCTGGGAAGAGCAGGGACTTAGAAGTCAGGGAGCTTTGGTTCGTATTCTACATACTGGCTGTGTGACTTTGGCCAAGTTAGTTTACTTCTCTGATCCTTGGTCTTACCATCTGTAATGGGAGACTTTGGCCAAGTTAGTTTACTTCTCTGATCCTTGGTCTTACCATCTGTAATGGGAGAGTTCCAGAGGCAACCCACTCTTCTGGCTTAATGGGTTCCTAGATAACATTTGAAACAATGTCTGTTAAATTCTGTCATCTGTTAAATTCTGTATTTCCCTTAAGCACGATATTGCAAATTAGGATTGTATTGTAGAGAATATTTTTATTAAAAATTAGTGAAAGCATCAAATATTATATTTTTAAGTTATAGTAATAGGTACTTTTAAAAACATCAATTATGAAAAAATATATTTATTTAAAAGTCTATGTTACCATTTTATTCCCTTTTGAGATATTCTAGATGGATTTTAGGGGAAGAGCCTTCTTAAAATATAAATAACCTGAACTTTGGGCTAAAGTTGCAAGCAAGCATAGACAACATCCAGAAATAAACAGATGTGTTCCAAAATCTAAGCCATTCACTTTAAGAGGAATTATTTGCCTGTCCAAATGCCTGGTCTAGTGGAGGGAGTGTTTCTATCTTTAGGAATCCCTTACTTTTACACTGTAATGATATCTGATTTCAAGCACAATTTCAGGGACATACCTAAAGTATTTGGTTGTATTGGTTGCCTGCGGTCAGTCTGCTGTTTTGTAATGAGGCATCATAAGCCTGTCTTCCTTAGCAGTGGCACCATCACTATTAAGAAGCATTCCTTTAAAAAAAAAAAAAAATCACGTGCAAGAATGTGCTCAGCTTCAGAACAGTATCTTCCTCTTTAATAGCATTAGCTAAATGTGAATGCTGATGCTGTCCCATTGGTTCAGTTTGTTTGTTTGTTTGTTTATTTGACAGAGATCACAAGTAGGCAGAGAGGCAGGCAGAGAGAGGAGGAAGCAGGCTCCCTGCTGAGCAGAGAGCCCAATGCGGGGCTCTATTCCAGGACCCTGAGATCATGACCTGAGCGAAGGCAGAGGCTTTAACCCACTGAGCCACCCATGCACCCCCCCCCCATTGGTTCAGTTTTGAACAAACCATCCTTCATTCAAGCTGGGCATGCCTTTAATGCTGTATACCAGACCTTTTCGTAAGCATTTGAAAGAAAGTTAATTCTTTTTGCTGAAATGGTTTGGTCCTTAGGCATGCTGTCTTTATCACATGCCATTATATGTGTGTCTAGACACAGACGTTTCATTTTACTTATCAGTGCATTGTGGTTTCTTATCATGATTTATATCATTTGCCTGTGACACTAGGTTTTCTTCTGATATTTTCCCTAGTCTTTTTTGTTTCACAGCTTCACTGAGGTATAATTTACATGCCATAAACTTCAGTCTAAATTTTAAATATTCAGACTGAGGGTTGCTGGAGGGGAGAGGGTGACTGGGTGATGGACCTTAAGGAGGGCACGTGATGTATTAAGCACTGGGTATTATAGAACACTGATGAATCACTGAGCTCCACCTCTGAAGCTGATAATATACTATATGTTAATTGAATTTGAATAAAAAATAAATTGTAAATGTTCAACAAGTTTCAGTAAATTTGGACATTCGTGCACTCATCACTGTGGTCTAATTATAGAACATTTCTGTCACCCCCAAAAGAAATCTTCATGCCTATTTCCAGTTCCCACCCCTAGCTCCAGGCAACTACTCATCTACTTTCTGTCTCTATAGATATACTGTTTCTCAGTAGTTAGAAGTAGAATCATACAATATGTGCTTTTGCGTCTGGCTCCTTTTACTCAGCTAATTATTTTTGAGGTTCACCCGTGCTGTGGAGTGTGTGAGCAATTCCTTCCTTTTTATTGCCAAATAGTATTCCATTCTGTTGTCTGGATAAAACACATTTTGTTTCTCCAGTTACCAGTTGATGGACATTTGAGTTGATTGCACTTTCTGGTTATTGTGATATTGTTGCTGGGAACATTTGGATGCATCTCTGTGACCATGTGCTTTCGTTTTTCTTGGGTGGATACTTAGGAATGGAACTGCTAGGTTAGATGGTAACTCTTTGTTCACATTTTTAAGCGCTGTTAAAGTGCTTGCTGCGGTGGTTCTACCAGCCATGGATTAGGGTTCCAATTATTCCACAGCCTTGCTGACACTCAGTATGGCCAGTCTAAAGATTCTAGCCATCCTGTTAGATGTGTAGTGGGATCTCACTGAGTTTTAATTTGCATTTCCCTAATAATGTTGAGCATCTTTTTATGTGCTTATTGGTTCTTCTCATTCTTTGGTGATCCTTGTCTTTTAAAACTGTTGAGAGCTTAGCATAGTATAATAGTTAGGGTCCAGCCAGGAAACAGAAATCGTATCAGTTATTTTAACAGAGAGAATTAAAGAATTGCTGTTAAGTATAAAGTTGTTAAGCTGGGGGAGGCCTTTGTGGCTCAGTCCGTTAAGCCTCTGCCTTTGGCTCAGGTCATGATCCTAGGGTTCTGAGATTAAGTCCTGAATCCAGCACCTTGTCTACGGCCATACCATCCTGAACGCGCCCGATCTCAGGGAGCCTGCTTCTCCTGCCTGCCGTTTCCCCTGCTTGTGCTGTCTCTCTCCTTCTCTGTCTGACAAATAAACAAATAAAATCTTAAAAAAAATTGTCAAGTTGGTAATCAAAAAGGTAAAAAGAGAACATTACCGTATCATAGAGGTAGTGACTGCAGGAAGCAGCCGTGTGCCTTGGGACTGGGAGGATCCGGAAATGAGACTGTGTTACAAAATCTTAGAAACTTGGAGGGGGTGCCCACAGAACTGAAGCCAAGACCTCTGAGGAGTGGGGGCTGGGCAGCTGGCCATGGTTTCTGAGGGTGGCTGTGATGAAGATGGGTCTGTAAGTGTTAAATGTAAATGGCAGACCTGTTTCAGGTGCTACCTGGGAAGGCACTGTTCCTACCAGGGTGCAGGAGCATTGCAGGGTGACTTGAGGAACCAAAGCCCCAGGAAGCAGGAACCAAGGAGCAAGCTCCCTTTCCTCCCCAGGCTTTGCAACCTCCCTCTTGTGTCCCCTAGAGGCGAGCCCCACAGGGAGCCAACTGGTCAAGCTTTCAGAATGCGGTGTTCCCAGCTAGCCCCAGGGAGCTGAGTTGGAAGGCTGCCGCTGGAGTTTGGAGACTGTAGCTTAATAACTGGCACTGCCCACCCCTTTGACTGCTCAGCAAGCAGACACCCCACCCCTCCCCCGGCATATCTGAACTGCCATACAGCAAAAATGACTATGTTTCAGCCTAACAGAACACAGAGGAAGGTGTTCTCACCAGGTCCTGGAGACAAGAAGTCACATCTCATTAGTCATCTTATCTGTCTTTGGGGGAAGGTCACATTTCCGTTTCTGGACTTTGTTCATTAATTCTTAAATTCTTTTGCAATCTTGCAGGAATATATGCTACCTGAAGTCTAAATTGTAGTGTCAAGTTTCAGCAACAGTACTTGTATAAAATAGAAGGAGAAGAATTTGTTAGCCCCCCTCCCAACACCCAAGCAGGAGGCAAGAGGGAGATACCCAGTGCTGTTGTAGGGTTTACTTCTCTTACTAGCCGGTTGGCTGTAGTTGATATTTATATCTTTACTCTTCTATTTCTCTTATTACTGCTTCCAGATTTCCTTTGTCCCCAGCCAGGATCTCAACTGATTAGAATTCTTTACTTGACTGTCTGAATTCTCGGTGGTCCCACCTTTCTTTTGATTGCTGTGGTTTTTCGTGAACTTGAACTATTAGAGATAGAATTGCTAGGAGATGCCGTGAAGAACCGCCCTGGATTTCTGAGTCTTTGGAGGCAGCAACCTAGTTTCCTCTTACCCTGTCCGGTGGAGTCTCCTCTTTTGCTTCTTGGTTCAGTGGCTTAAGGAGCCCCCAAATGGCTGGGTGGCAGTCTGGCCTTCAGGTTCATTGTACACGGTGGTCTCCCTTTAATGAAAGCTTTCTTCCCTTTAGATCCAGGATCTCCATCCCAGCAGGGATGCAGTGTGTAACTAGGGTAGTAGAGTGGGCTCCCTCCGAATTCAATCCCTTGATTCCTAGACCAGTGTCTTCTGACCTGGGCAGAGACAGCTGACCGAGAGTGTGTGCTGTGTATGTGAGGCAGAACAGCGTCCGTTCAGAGCGCTGTTTCACCAGTGCCCTCCTCAGTAGGCCATTTCGTTCTCATGGGCTGGCTGCTTGTAGGTAAGGAGAGTATGTGGGAGAGCTGGTGAATTCCGAGTGCTGAGAGACCGTACGTAATAACTGGTACATGTGGGTTTTTTCCCCCAAACTGCAGGCCATGAGCCATAATGGTCCTGAAAACAGTTTAGTGGGCTGTGTCTGGTTTCCTCCCTCCCTCCCTTCTTCCCTTCCCCCCACTGAGCTAGGATAGACTAGAGAGGCTGGAATAGAAAATAATATAGCATAATACGTACTGTATGGGTACCTGTATCTTTGGGAAAGCTTGAAAGCTCTTGGTCTAAGGAGACATTTGGACTTGTGGGGTACTTATCTCTAACCCCCCATGGTTTCTCAGCCCTACTCCACATGACGTCAGCGTTAGTTGCAATCCTTCAGGGGTCCTGTGAGGATGGGTTTCTGTGGAAATCTTCTTTACTTGTAACAAGGTCAAGGGGTAGCAAGCAATCGTGAGTGAGATCACTTATAAAACTTAACTTTTAGAGCTGATCAGAAGGTTAATTGAGACCTCATGACTGAATTCTGTCTCAGTGTCTGGCATGTTGTTAGATGTCCGTCTGTGTAACATACCCTGTTAAGAATGTGCCCGATACTCTTTATACAGTGTTTTCCTTTAAATTTTACATTAAAATTTACATTTAAAGTGTTAGTCTATATAGTTCAAGTGACTAGAATGACCTAAATAGAGCCAACTCCATGGTCTAAATAAAAATTCAGGATCTCCTGTTAATGTTCTGTCAATTTTCATCCCTCTTCTGACTTTTTCTCTATGTGCTATTTTTTCTTGGATTTTGAGAGCCTGTGGTTAAAGCAGAGATGAAAATTTTGTGGGAAAATATCTATAAAATAAATTTCTTTATTTTTGGAGTAAATGAATTGGGAGAGGTGGCCCAGCCCTCAGACACAGACCTTGCAACACAATGAATGAGCCAGAGTTAGAGAGCAGACAAAAGTTTTCCTTTAAGTGCTCAGTAAATTTAAAGCAGAAGAGCTTGCTTGAAGAAATCATCTTGCCATTATCTTCTGTACTTTTGGGAATTCGTTGTGTTGGGAGTAGTGATACATTTTGGAAAGATAACTGTGTTAAGGGTAGAGTGCTTTCAAGAGAAATTCAGCTTTTTATAGGTGTGCCCCTGATACGTCCTATGTTTTTTTTTAAACAGCTTTATTGAGATACAATTCACTTACCATACAATTAACCATGTAAAGTATACCATCCAGTGTTTTTCAGTATATTCACAGTGTTGTGTATCCATCATCATAATTAATTTTAGAAGGCTGTTATTACCCGCATCCCCCCCCCCCCCATGAAATCCTGTGACTTTCCCATTCTACTTAACTCACCCCCACCCCCAGGCAAGCACTGATTGCTCTCTGTCTCTGCTGGTTTGCCTGTTCTGGACATTTCATACCAACAGAATCATGTAATATGTGATCCTTCATGACTGGCTTCTTTCACTAAGGCTCATCCACATTGTAGCATGTATCAGTACTTCATTTCTTTTTATTACAGAATAATATTCCATTGTATGGATAGACCACATCTTGTTTATCCATTTGTCAGTTGGTAGACGTTTGGGTTGTGTCCACTTTGGGGCTATTATGAATAATACCGTTAAGAACATTCATGTATGGGTTTTTGTATGGGCATGGTATTTTCAGCTCTCTTGGATATATAGCTAGCTAGGAGTGGAATTGTTGGATTATGTGGTAACTCTGTATTTAACCATTTGAGGAATTCTCAGCTTGGTTTCCCAAGCAGCCTCCCTATTTTACATTCCTACAACAGTGTAGGAACAATCCAGCTTCTCTATGTCCTTATGTCTTTATTTTAGCCATTTTCATAGATATGAAGTGCTGTCTGCTGATTTTGATTTTGCGCTTTTCTGATGACTTTTTTCCTGATGAGTTTCCATTTGCTTATTGGCCATTGATACATCTTCTTTGGGTCCTGTTTTTAGGTGGCATGGAGGCATGGCGATATCTTCGATCTGTCCAATTCCTAGGTGGAAAGTAGTTTCCCTGAAAAGTTTCTTGCTTCTCTAAGTGAAATTCATTTACACACCAGGAAGTGTTCTATTCAAAGTAACATTTTTTTAAAACACAGTTACAGTTAAGTCATAACCCAACTAGAGACTGTATATAAAAGTGAATCTTAGGAAGTCCTGAATTTTTTGTCCCTTAAAAAAAAATGAAAACTCATAAGGGCTCAAAGAGTAGAGTTTTCTGAGTCTTATAAGCAGGGGCACGGACCCAGTCTCTTCTGACTTGACAAGAAGTCTGGACAAAGGAGCACATACTATATTTTGAGTCTGTTTACTCTGGTTTTTCAAAGCCATAGGAATATTTTGGAAAAGTTGTGTTTTTCTTCCTATAATTTGGGGGAGCTAACCATTGCAGTATCTTCATTTCTTATTTGCCTTTTGATTAATCTAACTGAAAGTTCAACTATATTGAGATAGTTTTTAAAAGGACAAACTCAGATTTTATGTTTAATTTTTCCTTTTTACCCTCCAGAAGTTTTTATTCATGTCGGAGGCAGTTTTTCTGTCTTGACACAATGACAGTGAAAGATTTAAAGTATTCAGCTGCTGAGATGTGAGATGCGAATAATTGAGGTGTGTAGGGTCTGAATTTTAGTCTTTCTCTTCGCATGCAAGATCAACTTTCCAACAGCTCTACCTCCATATTTGAAGCACATAAACTGTTTCATGAGTGCATTTGTTCGCCACTTACACTGTGTGGTGTCTTTTCAGTTGTTTAAATTCGGTATGCCTTGCTTCTGAGTGATCTTCTCAGATGTTGGCCTAAAGTAGAATTTGCCTGGAAGAGGCTGGTGGGGTCCAAGAGGACATCACTCTGAGTTCTGATTTCCTTCTGCCTGTGTGTTTGTGTTTGCTCGCCTTCCTTGTTTCTCACTCAGTGTCTCGTCTACAGTTGGTTGTTGGTGCTTCCTGCCTTCGTGGCGATCTGCCCGGTTATCAGCCTCCCTCCCCTGAGTACCTGGCCCCAGCCTGTGTTTTCAGTGAAGAGTTAAAGCTTTGCACATAGAGGAGCAGCTTCTCATATTTGACAGGATCAGTGCTTATGAATTTATTGGTTTTTCATTGAAGACCCCAGCACCCTCAGAAACTTTTACAGTTTTGTTCTTTAACCTCCCATGATGGTAATTGGAGTTCTGAATTAGTCTGCAGCTTCCTGAGCGGAGGGTTAAATGAGACCCTGTAAATGCTGTTGGTTCTCTCCTTTTGGAGTTCTTTATGAAAGAAGTGGGAGGTCTATGAGTCAGGAATTTGATTTCCCCTCTCTTGTTTCTGTGACAATATGTAGCTGGAAGGGTTTTTCTGTAGGGGTTTTCCATTCCCAAGTGGAATGAGGAAATGAATATAAATATAAAGCCTGTTCCTGGGCTTTTCTGCCCTTTGTGTGGGCCAGGGTCGGACAAGGGAGACAAGTACCCTCCTGGCTTTCTGTTATTTCACTTGTTCCTGGAAGTCATAGGAAAGTAGTCTAGTAACTGTGTCGTCACCCCCCCTTTTAAAAAATAGTGATAAGATACGTAAGACATAAAATTAACCATTTTAACTTTTTTTTCTTTTTAAAGATTTTATTTATTTATTTGACAGTAGATGGAGAGGCAGGCAGAGAGAGAGAGAGAGAGAGAGAAGCAGGCTCCCCGCTGAGCAGAGAGCCCGATGCGGGACCCGATCCCAGGACCCTGAGATCATGACCTGAGCCGAAGGCAGTGGCTTAACCCACTGAGCCACCCAGGTGCCCACCATTTTAACTATTTTTAAATATTCAGTTTAGTGATATTAAGCACATTCAGCACCTGGTTCACCATCCATGTCCGTCATTCATCTCTGGACTATTTTCATCATCCCATACTGAAACTGTACCTACTGAATAATAATTCCTCGTTCCCCTTCCCCCCAAGCTCCTGGTAACTACCATTTTGTTCTCCATCTTCATGAATGTATCTATTCTAGCTATGTCATTTAAGTAGAGTCATACAGTATTTGTTCTTTTGTGTCTGGCTTATTTCACTGAGCATAATGTCCTCAAAGTTTATTATCCATGTTGTAGCAGGTGACAGGATGCCCTTCCTTTTTAATGCTTAATAATATCCCATGGTATGTACATAGCACATTCTGTCTGTTTGTTGGTGGACACTTAGATTCCTTTCACCTCTTGATAATAATGCTGCTATGAACATAGGTATGCAAATATCTCTTCAAAACTCTGCTTTCAGTTCCTTTGGGTATCTACTCAGAAGTGGATCATATAATTCTTCATTTAATTTTGGGAGGAATCAACCATACTCTATTTCACAGTGGCTGCACCATTTTATATTCCTACTAGTGAGTTAAGTTCATTCTTAACTCCAACTCTTCTTCCTTTAGGAGTTCCGTTTTATTTTAAAGGCTTTTTAACCCAGTCTTCTGTCTATAAAAGGAAGATTCTCTAGTTTCTTTTGAGAGACTCTGGTCATCTTGGGAAGACCTCCATGGGCGTGCCGGGTGTTCAGAGTGCCTCATGTGGACTGCTTGCCTCCCTGATATTCTAGCACCAACATGGAGACACCTGTCTCTGCTTTGGAGAACATTTAAATACCACTGTTAGCAGCAGACTTGGTTCAAATACTTTATGTAGTTACAACTTTAGAGATACAATTTTAGCAAAATTAGTTTCACCAAGCTCTCTGAGCGTGTGTGTGTGTGTGTCTGTGTGTGTGTCTGTGTGTGTCTAAAACTCCTGCCTGTGCCCTCGTCCCCTAGGTCCATCTGCCATCTCTCTACATCTCTAAATGATGGATAAATTTAGATATGCTATAAGTCTGCCTTCTCTCCCACAAATTTTGAGGTTTGTATTCCTGAAATACACAATGGTAGGAGAGTTTACCTTGTCCTTATTTTTAAAAAGATCCTTATGTACCTAATAACATTAACTTAATTTTCCTTACTTAAAACAAACAAACAAACAAACAAACTTCTTCTAATGGTCATTGCCAAAACCTGCACTCCATTCCACACCATCTTAACTCCCTTTTCTTGTTCCGTAACACTCCCATTTCTCTCTTGGAATCATTTTTTTAACCAATATAATAATTTGGAATTTATATTTATTAGATCTTAAATTCTCATACGCTTGGGTTTTGTGTAAGAAATGCTTGTATTTTTAGAAAAACTACCGCACTTTATAGTAGGAAAGATAAAAATTTAATTTGCGGAAAGGTGGAGGAGACCAACATTTATTGGACATGTGGTATGCCCATGCTGGGCGCGCTACTTCCCTTTGCTTATACTGATGGAATATATAATGAATAAGGAATTGACAAGCCAACTTAGATAAGGTTTCTTTGTTCAGCAGAATTCACTGATTGCATTGAGAAACGTAGTATGGACTGTCAGGCAGTCCATTTCCATTTTATGGAAATAAGACACCCAAATGGCACTTAGATAGAATGTGATGTATTATTATTATTATTATTATGTGTGAGATCTTCATTTCAGCCACTGTAGAATGGACAGAATTCCACTTATTTCCTGGCCTTCTAAGGTAGGACCCAAGGTCTAACCTAGGTAGAAGACTTGTATGTATCTGAGATAGAATATTACTTGCAGTTTGTAGTTCTAGATTTTTTTAGGTGTTACTTCAGATTCTAATTTATGCGTACTTTTCTGAGAGAGTATGAAGTAAATCTGCTAGTCAAACTAATTTGGTCCTTAGAACATACTTAAAACAGAAGAGCAGTTGGCAAGGAGAAGGCTGCAAATGGGAGTGGCAGCTCTGGATAGATCCGCTTTGGGAGGTGGAATCAAAGCTTGAGACCGATTTGCTGTGGTCTCTGTGGCCCAGTGGCTGAAGTTTGTCCATGACCCCTGAGTGGGGCAGCAAGTGTTACTGTAAACGTTCTGTTTGTACAGGTTTTCTGGTGGTTTGTACAGTGAGGAGCCCCTTTCCTAGATTAAAATGCACACCCCAAGGGCAGCCACAGGTTCTCCCAGGGTCTGTGGTTTGTGTATTCCTGTGAAGTGGGCCAGAGCAGCAGTCCAAATTGTAAATTCATTAAGCAAGGTAGCTATTCCGGAGCTACTCAGTAAGTCCTTTGTGAAGTATAAAACAATAGTTACTGACATGTTCATCGCAGTTTCTTGGTTGAGTTCTCCCCTATTACTTTATTTGAACTTGACAAATGGGCAGAATAAGAGGCTGCCTTCCTCCCCTCTCCTATTTTTGAAAACAGTGTTATTGAGATACAATTCACTGTTGGGACCACTGCACAAAAACAGGACGGCCCCTCCTCCTGCTCCCCTCACACCCCAAATGTGCTTTGGATGTTGAGGCTGATGACACCGTACTCATGAGAAGGTTGTGGAGAGGTCAGTAACTCACGTAATGAGGCTCTCTGAGGAGAGCAGGGCAGCTCCCAAACAGGACCTGAGCCTGGTTTGGGATTTCTATGATGGTTAGCAGGTGGGGCCAGGGTGAGGGCTCCTGAGTGGTTTGAATTTCCTCCAGGGACCCAGGGAGGGAACCACCTGGAATGTCCTTTCAGTTTGGTCAGATATGGGACAGGAGGGGAAAGAAGTGGGGGAATGCTTAAAATCAATCAACAACTATTGATGTTGGTAGTAAAACATCAGTAGTGGAGTCAGGCTCTTTATCACAGATTGTAGAACTCACCTGTTTAAAATGTCAATCCAGTGGTTTTTAGTGTATTTGCAGACTATACACTGTGTATGGATAGCATACATGTTAGAAACACTGTCCAATTTCTGAGCATTTTTATTACTCCTAAAAGAAGTTTTGTGCCCGTTGGCAGTCACTTCCCATTCCCTGGCAACTGCTGATCTACTTTCTATCTCTGTGGATTTTTTGGACATTTCATTTAAATCGAGTCATATAAGATGAGGTCTTTTGTGACTGGCTTCTTTCATTCTCCATAACATTTTGAGGTCCATCCATATTGTAGCACGTGTCACTACTTCATTCCTTTTTATGGCTTAAAAGTATGACATTGTGTGGAGATACCATCCCAGTTTGTCATATTAAAAGACGATTGATTTGGAACATCTGAGGGTGAGGCGGTGCTAGGAGAGTCAGGTACCCTTATTAGCAGGGGAGGAAGACATGGGCTTGGGGCTCAAGACGGAGTCAGGGCAGAAATCCAGTCTTGGGAATTGTGAAAAGGAGAGGTCACATTTAATAAGAGAGTAAGTGTGATTTCCAGATTGAAATACATACGCGGTAGGTGGCTGAACTGGTTGCCAATAGATACCACCCATCTCCATGTCTTCTGATGGAATTCACGGTAATTATCCTTGTAGACTAATCCAGGATCATTCTGATGCAGAAAAATCAGTGAAACCAAAGACACATTTGAATGATTCGTTTTGTCATGTCTCTATTAGCATGAAACCCGATTCTGGCCTTGTTGACTCCTTTGCTCTAAATAGTTTCTGTTGTTTTTCTTGCCACTAATTTTTTTGCCCACTAATGATTAACATTTAAAATTGATACAAGTTGCTTAAATGCTTGTTAGTAGGTCCCTAGGAAACATTTCTTTTTTCCTCTGAATGATTGTTAGGAAGTTGTTCCATGCTGTCCCACTGTTTTAAATATTAACTCGGGAGTTTTTAACATAAATCAAATAGAATATACTAGCAGCTTCAGATTTTGCTTGGTTATCATTTATAATCTTTCGTAAAGTCCAAACATGATCTTTTGTATCTCAAATGATATTTCCTGGTTTCTGCACCCAGGATGTCTGAAATAGGTAGTAACAATAGTAAATCAAGCTTCAATTTCTAGGTACCATCTTTATATTCAGTAAACTATTATTTTTTAAGTTGTTTTCCTTGCAGTGCAGAAGTTTAGATGGCCTTTCGGAATTCTCAAGATAGATAATTTAACCCATGTGTTGGGTGTTTTGTAGTCTACATTGTTGTGTTTCCATGTTATTTATCTGCCAGTATTGTGATGTCACATGAAGACTTGGCTCTTCTGATGTCAGGACTTGGGTGTAGTCTTAACACTGTAGCCCTGTTGTAACAAGAGTTGCTATTCTGAAAGCTGAATGCTGTAGACCACAGATAGTTACTCGTGTTTTTTTCTTTTTCCCCCCTGTGGCCAGAATCTCTACTCTTTTGATCTCTGTGGCTGTTAGATAAACCTTGCATAAAAATGCAGGAGAAAGGAGTAGCCTAGGTTTTTGCTTATCTATGGGGCCTAATAGGTAAACTCACCATAAGAACCAGAAATTTGGGGGTTAGGGGACTACATGGTATTCTCTAAAGATCTGCTTTTATTACATTATACAGATCTCCAGTAAGCAATTCACAGGTACTCAATCATTATAATTCACTCTAACTTCAAAATCTGTAGATAGAAAATGAAAACCATCTGTTGCCTTGTGAAATAAGGAAGAATTCAAAACAGATCTTAAAAGAGCAGTAACTTTTTTCTAGATGCATTTTATGGAGAGGAGGGGTTTTCCTGTGTTCATCATAGTGATTTTATGTAATTTACTTTTCATTTTTTAGAAGGAAAATGCAATAGTCAACTTAGTGTTCTGTCAGTGACATGCTTCCCTATTAGCCCTCACCAAAGACACACAGAGGTAGTAGAGAGTTACTACGTTCATTCTGTAGTGGAGGGACCTGGATTCCTTCTGCATCCCAAATAATAACCCTGTTGACTGTGGGACTTCAGTGCGTGTTTAGCATCATGTCCTAGAGCCCTGCTTCAGAAGGTGTATGTCCCGCCCGATCAGGTCACCCTTTATGCATGTCCTCATTTGCATCTTTGGGTACCAGAGATGGGAGAATCCTATTAAGCAGTGCAAACTTGCTAGCCCTCTCTCTGGCGGAGTGGAAGTGGGCAGAAGTCAAGATTGACACAGCAATTTTGTGTTCCCCTGGGATTTGCTGTCAGCAAGCTGTTACCCACACATGCAAAAGGTTGTTTGAAGTGGGCTTATACATGTTTCCATAGCAGCAGTCATCTTAGTGATTTCTCTCATTTGGGGGCTTCTTTTCCCTTTTGCTTCTCTGTTCCTCACGGATGCAGGATTAAACAAACAGCATATTTAGGTCAAGGAAAGAGATGTTTGCTAATATAGATGCTAGGCTGAGCATTCTGGGAGAGTGATTTCTTGCAGCAGATGAACATTCTTTGTGCCTTCCAGCAGCATCTGCAGCAGGGTGGCTGTCTGGCACCATTTTTTCATTTTGGGCAGGTTCTGAGATTCAGAACAATCCTAAGCAAATCACGGGAGCCGGCAGTTTTCCAGTAACCACATGTAAATCGTCGGCTGGTTTGTTCTTGGGTATTAACAGGGAAGCAATCTACTGGAAAAACGGCACTTTAAAGATTTTGGTGCATCCGAGGTGTGTCATCTGGTTTTTGCACCACCCCTCCTGTTTGACACTCGGAGCCGGGATTTTTTTTTTTTTTTGTCAGGCAGTTGGGCAGGAGCAGATTCTAGTGCAACAGCTCAGAGCTTCCCTTCTGTTCTGGTGCCGGCAACTGCCTGTCGTGAAGATGGTTCAGTGGGAGCCTGCTCAGAAGAGCCAAGGAAGATGATGTGGAGATGGAGTAGAGATTGCTAGAAATCGGAACATCCACACCTTGGGGATGGGTTGCACTACTAGTGTCATTCTGTTTAAAGGCATCCGCACCGTTTTTGAAAGAAACTGTGCTTATATGTGCAAACAGCAAGGAGAGAATAATGCCCTTGACTATACAGCATGCCATTGGACAAAAGAAGATTCAGAACTATTGATCTCCTGTCTGGTAAATGCTGTCTTGCTTAATTAACAAGTACTTTGATGGTGTTAGAATAAACTTGTCTTTACTTATAAAGCAGATGTATTTATTTACTGCAGCATGCTTATATATTTCTAGCCTGGGTGCATAAATGGGTAATTAAGTGGCTTTAAGTTTAATTATGAGGTGCCTGTTTGTATGTGGGAGAATGCCATGCATTCACCAAAGCTTTAGTATGTACAGAGAGAGAGGAGCCAGAGTAAGCTAATTGATTACAGATTAGTTTTCTAAGTTAGCTTGATGAGCGTCTATGTTCTTACTATATAGTCTCAGAAATAATGTGTGGCAAAGTGTGTATTTCGGGTTTTCTATACTGAACCCTCTACCAGTGATAGTGAATTATTCAGTTCCTTTACCTCTTCGTCTTTTCCTTGGCGAAATTTTCTTGCTAATGGCTTGTGGTCAGTCCTCCCATCTGAGGGAGAAATTTAAAGGGAGCCTGAAAGAAAACTGTAATGGGCGTGAGAAAAATATTTATAGTTTTATTGTTTTAAGTCTGGCTATTTAAAATGTTTTTGGGCGAAGGCTCTCGAGACCGCAAGGAAGCTTAGCTAACACTTGTGTGCTCTTTGCTCCCCTTACGATGCTCAAGGAGGTGTCAGGTCGCAGCTGGGTGTGCCCGTCCATGGCCTCACAAATACCGGGCTGGTGAGGAAGCTGCATATGGGTCTCCTCTTCCCTCAGGACGCCTTGCCATTTTCCCTTCTGTTCTTATCACAGCTTTTTGTCAAAACGAGTGAGAATAACACACGTGGGAGTTTCTGTGTGTGTCTGGCCAGCAGCCACTCGGTATGGTGAGGGCGATGTGTGTGGAAACCCCGAATCCGTTCCTGGTCGTTAGGTTGCCCTCCGACAGGGCGAGGGGGTGCTGGCGGGCCACAGGCACGCCGGGATCAGATCAGGTCACCCCGGCCTTGCAGGAACCCAAGAGACAATGCGTTTCATAGAGGGTCTTCTGTGAGATTAGCTTTCCGAACACTTGGGAGGAAGGGAAAAGAGCATCATTTGAGCACCAGATGCATTTTGGAAGGCAGTTTTATGTGTGGGTTTGGAACTTAAGTGGGGCTGTATTAACTGTTAAATATTTTAGACTCTAATGTATTTTGGAATAGGCTTTTGAGAACAACTGGTGTCAGATCGGAAGGACTAGCTCATTACGGAGTCTGCCCCGTTAGGTGTAATCCATAATGCTGACGGCCCCAGGACTGCCGCATCTCTCCCAGGCTGCCCGCTTCTGCTCCCTCAGGTCACACTGACTTGTCTCGGGTTAACCCATCTTTGAGAGACTCTGCTTGTTTTTCTTTCTATTTTGTTGCACGAGGGAGTCATAGCCTGCCGGGGGCTTCGTCGGCGTGCTGGAACTGGAGTTTGAGGTGCTCCTGTGGTTGGGTCAGGTGCCCACTGCCCTTGCTGCGCGCATGTATGTGGCCGAGGCGCTGTGGGTGGAAGGCTGCCCCCTCTCCCTCCCACTGCTCTCCCTGCTTCTGTCCTTGACCCTTGACCCTTGACCCTTCCCTCACTCAGCAGACAGTGGCCCTTTGATGGTCACTCCTGTACTCAGAATCAGATCCAGAATCCTTCCTGTGGCCTCCAGGTCCATCCGTAACCTGCCATCCCTGCCTCTCCGGGCCACCCTCGTTTGCTTATCACTCTCTCCTCATTCCTCATCCCCCTGCTGTTCTCTCCTGCTGGACCCTCCAGCCAGGCATTACCTGGTGCACCTCTGGCCTGCTTCAGGGCTAGCTCCGGTTTCCCTAACCAGTGAGGCTTCTTTGACCCCCGGGATAATCTTGTCGACCCCCGGCACACCCTTCTCTGGGTCCCTGCCATAGTTTCTTCCTGACATTTATCTCCACCTGACATACAGTTAGTCAAGTATAGTAATAGTAGTTAGTAGTATTACTTCTCATACTTACAGTAAGAAGAAGCTTTCTTTTTTTAAAAAAAATTTTAACTTTATTTTAAAATAATTTTAGACAATAAAATAGCAAAAATAGAACAGTGGTCGCGTATTTCCTTCACAGAGCTTTCCCTAATTTTAACAAATGACAGAACCATAAAGAATAAGCTTTCTGATGGCTGGGATTTTTGTCTGTTTTGTTTGCTGTTCTGCCCCAACAGCTAGAACAGTGTTTGATTTGTATTAAGTGCTCAGTTAATGGGTGAATTCCGATGAAATGGTTTTATGGTCCTGAACTTGAACTTCGAGAAGGTGTTGAGAATTTAGGTTACAATCACTTATCCCAAAACCAAAAGTCTTTTTTTAAACATATTTGTCATCCCCCCCAAACAATAACTGGCTCGTTTTCAGTAATGTCCACTAGAGTTATACTTTTCAACCCTCTGTCCTGCACCTGTACCGAGAAGTTATGTGGTCCAAGGCCAGACATCCCATGGATTTGCTGTGGTCATGACTGACAGTTGATGCTGGGATCTTTGGACAGTGTCCAGACTAGTTCTGTTGAGACCTATCCCAGGGCACAGGCATTTCAGGACCTTCTCATCCTTTAGTTTGAGTGAGCCCAACACTTTCTTAAGGGAGCCCTGCCCGATGGTACTCCCATGAGCCCCCTCCACACAAAGGTAGGCTGACCTGCTCTTCAGGCAGCTGTGGGCCTGCCAACCATGGTTGGCTAGTAGGGTGGCTGCTAATTGTCCTTCCTCCAGCTCAGGTGGCTCCCAACCTGTGGCTCTCCTTTACCTGTCCCCAGGTCAGAGCGCTACTTCACCTGCTCCAAGGGCATAACCCCCAGCCTGGCGCCTCAGTGTGTGCTCAGTCTTGTTGAGGAAGAGGAGTGGTATCATGAGCATTAGGAATTGAGGCCACCCAGTCTTCGAGAGACACCTAAATAGCCCACATGTCTGTCCATGTGTCAGAAGCCCACGTGGGCGGACTGCCTCATTTTGGTGTCAGTGGAATTGCTGCTCCTCAGCTAAGCGTTGTGCTTTCCTCTTGGCCTCACAGAAAGGCATCATAGGAACATCCTTATGAAAGTGATGTGTGCCGTGAGGGTTTTGCTGAGGGCATCGCTCATTTGCTTTTGGATCAGCCAGCGGCACAGTGCGGTTGGTGTAGCGGTTAAGTGTGCTGATTCTGGGGCGCCCAGCTGGCCCAGTTGGTGGAGCATGCCGCTCTGGAGGGTTGTGCCTTCGAGCCTCGTGTTGAGTGTAGGGATTACTTAAAAATAAGGTCTTAAAAACAAACACAGAGGGCCTTCCCTGGAATCATCCTGCCAGGCTTAAATCCCAGATCCATGACTTGCTAGCTGTGTGGCTTTGGGCAATTTACTTGACTGCTCTGTTCCTAGGTTTCATTATTAATGAGTAATGAAATGGATCTGCACTTAATGAAAAGCAGATAACAGCAATATTTACCTCATAGGGTTACTGAATGAGTGAATACATCTAAAGACTTTAGGATAGTGTTTTGTATAGAAGTTAGTGCTAATTATTAGCTATTATCATAATTATTTCTATTTTTTTGGTGTTCTCTCTATGAGGGGCCCAGAAGTAAATTTCTTCTCTCCATACTCTGAATGGTTGTGCTTTTTTTGAGGAACTGCTTTGTATTTTATATACATTAAGATTCATGTAACTGATCCCAGCTCCCTCTTCAGTTGACTGTTAGAGAAGCTTCGATCCAAGCATGTGACCCAATCCTAACAGATATATAGGCTCTTTCAAAATTAATTTTTTAAAATTTATTGGGGAGAAAGAGGGAGAAAGTGGGGGGGAGGCCCAGGGGGAGAGAGTCTCAAGCAGACTCCCTGCTGAGCCCAGAGTCCTGTTGAGGGGGAGGGTCTTGACCTCACGACCCTGAGATCATAACCTGAGCAGAATCCAAGAGTGCGACTGTTAACTGACTGAGCCACCCAGATGCCATGTGATTTTTTTTTATTGCCCTTAAACTTTGCTTCTTACTTTCCTATATTACTATTTTATCACCATCTGCTTTTTCTCATCTGCTTATTAAATAGTTTTTATCTTATTTTTTATATTATTATGTCATTTTAAATCCTTTTGCAACAAGGCAGAGTATGAATTAATAAGTTAATAGAGACCTTTATAGTGAAGAAAAAGTATTTTTAGGATCACTAAGGTTGGTTCTGAAGCCAAAATCAGATGTCTGTAGTGCAGACTTTAGCTTTGTAAGACTGCAGCTGTGGGATCTTGTACAGGAGGTTCTTTTTATATTTGGACGGCATGAATCAGCCCCATGGTGGGTAGGACACTGGCAAGTGGGCTTATCTGGCTTCTGGGCACTCACTGAATTTCAGCTGTACCACACTTAAATATTGACTAGTAATCCTACCACAACGGAGGGCAAGGCTGAGTTAGGATCGTCTCTATTTCCCAAGTATAGATTTTTCCTAACATCCTCTCTTTCTAAGTAATTGAATGTATTAGTTCAGCTCATTCCAGACACAACCGGAATGCTTCTGTGTGCTGAGCACTGGCGTACGAGGAAGCTCACGTCCCTATCTGGGAAGGGCCCACAGAACTCACAGGGCCTGTTGGGCAGGAAAGGGGTTAGGAAAGCACAGCTCAGCCCAGTCACCTTCCGTGAGGAGGGGCGGCAGGAGTGGACACTAAATCCCTTTTTTCCTAGTCTGTGAGGGTCTGTGATGGGTCCAGCCTTATTGACTAGGACTTGACCTGTTTTACTCAAGCTGGTAATCTAATACTCCCCTTTTTAGCATGTCGGTGGAAAGACCGAGAAGCTGTGGTGTTATTGCGTACCCTGCTGTCTTTTTGCCCATTAGAACTAAAGTGGAAGAAGTTGCTCAGCCGTAGCCCTGACGGCCGCTGGGACCCTGTCAGCAGCCCCATAGAGAGTGGTCATGAAGGCAAACTGCTGGGAGTCACAAGGGGAGAAAGCACACTTTCTGTCTTCCATTTCTTTGGTGACACGATGGGATAATAAGGGATAATTTTACCTATTAGAAATTAACGTTTACTCTTTTTTTTAATCTCCTTAAAGCTGTGAAGTTTTTCCTTTTTTTTTTAAATTATAAGATTTGCTATACATCTTCAGTGTGTTTTCAGCCTCTATTACAGTACAGAATTTTATCAGACCACTGCATAAACAGTCGTCCCTAACAGAAAATACCTTTCGGCTCCGAAAATCCTCTGTCTGATTCATCACACGTGCACTGTGCAGAGAGAACGGATTGAGGGTGATAGGTTGTCTCGCTCCAAAGAGCCTGCAGTCCTGCTTGTGCATGGTTGTGTGTCTGGAGGTGGGGGGAGAAGGGGGGACATAAGTTGTGAATCTGTGACTAGTGATAAAAGAAAAAGTGTATAATATCTGTCAGCTTGAGGCAGTGGGGAAAGTATAGGCTGGATCTTGATGATTTTAGATGTGCCCGCATAACTTTTTCTTGCACTGTGAGAACAGTCTTGAGGTATAAGAAAGCAGAGACCTGCTTGGTGGCCTTCCAGAACATTCCTTCGGTTCTCAGTCTGATCACTGGACTGTGGCTTTGGATAGGATGTGTTTGCCATCTTATTTCTAATATCCTTCCTAATGATGTGCAGTGATTTTGTTTTTGTTGCCTGTTTGGATCATAGCAGTAAATTGGAGATGTTTTCAAGGAACCACAGTCAGTCTGCTCTGGTTCCTGGATCCATTTCCTGCATCCGCGATTGCACTGCTCTGTTGATGCTGCTTTTTGTGAGTGAAACCAGCGTGATTAGCGCGAAAGCGTATTGCACCTTTCCCCGATGGCTTATTAAAATTTACTATCTTATTAATATTTATTAAATTTTAAACAGGTAATTAACATTCGTTGTAGAAGCTAAGCATGCTGATGTTCAGTACATAGAGGTAACCACCGATTTAAACATTTTGAGGCAAAGCCTTCCAGAATTTCATCCATGTACAGCATGGTTCATAAAAAATACATAACTGTTCAGAGTTGCTGTGGACTAAATTGTGCCCCTTCCAAAATTCAAATGTCGAAGCCCTAATTCTCAGTGTGACCGCATGTAGAGATAAGGTCTTTAGGAAGTAATTAAGTTAAACAGAGTCATAAAGGTGGGGCCCTCATCCCCAGGGTTGTGACCTTATAAGAAGAGTCAGAGATTCCTAACTCACTGCCATGTGAGCACACAGCATGAAGGCAAGCTGTCTGCTGTAAGCCAGCATAAGGGTCTTCTCCAGGTACTGACCTTGCTGGTATCCTAAGCTTGGACTTCAGCTTCCAGAACTGTGAGAAAATAAATTTTTGTTGTTGAAGCCACCTGGTCTATGTTATTTTGTTAGGGCAACCCAATCTAATACATGGGTATAATAAGCATGTTGTTTTGTCCCATAGTCTATAACTAGCTTTAGATAATCTGCAATATATCCTGGATGTCTTTCCATGTTAATAAGTATACATTTATGTCTCAGTCCTAATGGTGTCATTTCATTGTGTGAATGTATCTTAGTTCATTTCGGACTGCTGTAATAATATACCATAGACTGGGTGTCTTACAAGTAAAAACATTTATTTCTCCAGTTCTGGAGGCTGGGAAGTCTAAAAGTCAGGCATCCACAGATTTGGTTTCTGGTAAGGGCCCGCTTCCTGGCTCCTTGAGAGCTGTCTTCTCACTGTCACCTCACATGGAGGAGGACCGTGGATATCTGTGAGGTTCTTTTATAAGAGCACTATAATCTCTTACAGATTATAAAACAGCTTTATTTTATTTTATTTTTTCAAAGATTTATTTATTTATTTATTTGTTTGTTTGACAGACAGAGATCACAAGTAGGCAGAGAGGCAGACAGAGAGAGGGAAGCAGGCTCCCCGCTGAGCAGAGAGCCCAATGCGGGGCTCGATCCCAGGACCCTGGGATCATGACCTGAGCCCAAGGTAGAGGCTTAACCCACTGAGCCACCCAGGCGCCCCATAAAACAGCTTTATGAGGGCTCCACCCTCATGACTTAATCACCTCCGAAAGGCCTCACCTCCACATACATGTGGAATTAGGTTTCACCATACTTGGTTTGAGGGGACACAAACATTTACATTGTAGGAAGAGACATTTTGTTTAACCAGTACCCACTCACTGTTTTACTCCCCCCCCTTTTTTTTTTTTTACTGTCTTGTGTTTTTTTCTATCCTTGCATATGTACTTTAAACGTTGGTCAAATTGTTTTCTTACCACAGATTTCTAGGCCTGGAATAGCTAGGTCACAGTATATTTGGGTTTTTATTTTTATTTTATTTTTATTTTTTTATTTTTTTTAAAAGATTTTATTTATCTGACATAGAGAGAGATCACAAGTAGGCAGAGAGGCAGGCAGAGAGGCAGGCAGAGAGAGAGGAGGAAGCAGGCTCCCCTGCCGAGCAGAGAGCCCGATGCGGGACTCGATCCCAGGACCCTGAGATCATGACCTGAGCCGAAGGCAGAGGCTTAACCACTGAGCCACCCAGGCGCCCATATTTGGGTTTTTAAAGGGTTTTGATAAATGTTTAGCCAAATTGGTCTCTAGAAAGGTTATTTTGATATTTTAAAACTTGGAAGACAAGAAAATTTATTTTCTCTCCTTGGGATTTCAAGCAGTCTGCCTTTCTTATTGCTCTTTATTAAGCCGCTGATGGCGTTATCTATGAACAAAATAACATCGCCTTCGATTGCTGTATAGTTAGGCCAATAACATGGTTATACCAGGGTTCAAATTAGCACTAATTTTGTCTCAACTGCTGGAAACTGGCGTTCTTACATACCCCAGGGGAATTCTGAAATGTTCCATTGTGGGGGCTGGAATGTATTGTTCTGGGAGGTCTTCACCCTTTCAGAGTTGGTAGCTATTTCTTAGATATTAAAAGAGGAAAGCAGGAAAAATACTGAGTAGAAACAGATGAGTAAAGCTGTTGTTGCTTTGCACAAGTCTTTTTAGATATTCAAAGTAGCTGATTTACATTCCCTTCATACATTTAGTGAGAAGCAGCAACTCTTTTGCTTTTTAAAAGTAACATTGTCTTTCATAGTTAGAATATATAATTATTAGAGAAAATTTAGAGACTACAGAGAGGAAAGAGGAGAAGAAAAATCAACTATAATCCCACAACCTAGAAATAATTACTACTTAACACGTACTGTGTGTGTCCTAGTATTTTTCTCTGCTTATGCAGTTATAAAAATGGTATGACATTTCATAAATAATTCCTGATGCCTTTTTTTTTTTTTAGAATTTTTTAAAAAGTAATCTCTATACCCAGCATGGGGCTCAAATTTAAACCCTGAGCTCAAGAGTCACATGCTGAAAGCACGTACCAACTGCATCAACTGGGCCAGCCAGGTGCCCTTTCTGATGCTTATTCCACTGATTTTCTTAGGACCATTTTCTTATGCCTATAATGTTCCACTAAAATACTAGTATGTGCTTAATATTCCATTGTACTGTATATTCTAGAATTTATTTAAATGCTTCTTTGTTATTAGTCACTTAGGTTATTATACATTGAATTTATAGAGGACATCTTTACCCAAAAATCTAATATTTTCAGAGGCTAGATTCATGAATGTGAACTTACTAAGGCAAGAATGAATTTTTAGGGGCGCCTGGGTGGCTCAGTGGGTTAAGCCGCTGCCTTTGGCTTGGGTCATGATCTCAGGGTCCTGGGATCGAGTCCCGCATCGGGCTTTCTGCTCAGCGGGGAGCCTGCTTCCCTCTCTCTCTCTGCCTGTCTTTCTGTCTACTGTGATCTCTGTCTGTCAAATAAACAAATAAAATCTTTAAAAAAAAAAGAATGAATTTTTAGAAGTCTGTTTAAGGCATATTTTTTTTTTACTGCTTAATGATTGATCGCATTTATATTCCAGCAGTAGTAAATATTTGTCTTGTTATTTTTGTTTTTGTTTTTTGTGTTTTTTTTAAAAAGATTTTATTTATTTGAAAAAGAGGGAGAGTGTGTGCTACGTGGTGCGGGAAGGAGCAGAGGGAGAGGGACAAGCAGATTCCACGCTGAGTGTGGAGCCTAGCTCAGCGCTTGATCTCACAACCTTGAGATCATGACCCAGCAGAAATAAAGAGTTGGATGCTTAATCAACTGTGCCACCCAAGTGCCCCTAGTCTTGTTTTATAAATGATTGCTAGCGTCATTCTTTACCAGTTTGAGAGGTAAAGATAGAACTTAAAAGCTCCAAATCCTTTGTCATATTTATTTCAAGTATTTCTACATTTTGTCATTTCCTTTTGATTACTTTCTTTATAGTACTTGTTTTACTAACACAAATTTAAATGTATATGGTAAGCATAATCGTCTTATACTCAATATACTCATCTTATACTCATCTCATACCCATTGCTTTTGTGCTCAGAAATTCTTGCTTATCTCAAATCAGATATTTACTGGTATTTTCTTCTGGAATTATTTGTTTGTTTACTATTTGGCTTTCTTGGTCCAAGGATCCTGTCACCTGTTTTTGTAAATAAAGTTTTATTGGCATAACCACACATACTTTTTCATTGTTGTCGATGACTCCTTTCCTAGTGTCATGGTTGAGCAGTTGTGACAGAAATCTGTAATAGTCAGTAGCTGGCTTAAAATGCTTATTAGCTGGCCCTTTACAGTTTGCTGACTCCTGGATACATGGTTTAGTTGAGGCCCTAATTTGATTCCCTCCTTACCTCCAACTCTCATTTTTCCCAGTCCTATTCGTTGGGTTCATTCATTCCTTACTCACTGATTTGTGATACTGCCTTTATTATATTTTATGTTCTTTTACATGTTAGCATTTATTTTGGTACCACCCTGTGTCCATTACAGAGGGAAAGTTCTTATCCAGCTGCCAGTTCAATTGCAATTTAATAACAATAGAAACAAGGGATTTAGAGAGAGAAACAAAAATTCTACATTTTTAAGGTAGAATAAATAGACTGTCCTCTCTAAGTTGCTGAATTAAATAGTCTTATAAAACATATATTAGTAAAGCTTCAGGAGTGAAGGGGTAAGGTTTGAATGTAGAATTAAGTATATTTGTAAATCTCTTTCCTTGTGAACCAGCCTGTTCATAAAGCAGATCAGACTTGTCTTTGTAGGGACTCTCTGTTGCATTTTGATGAAAGAAAGATTCCAATGTAGCAGCTGCATCCTCAAGTAACCTTGATTTGAATCTACATATTTTCTATTTCCGGTCTTTGCTAACAAAATGAGTCCCAGCAAAATATAAGCAGAGATACTACTGGAGTTTCCAAAGCAAGTGTATTCGTGTCCATGGGAAATACATCTGTGTCTGAATAGATGGAGAATAGATTCTAGCTTTCCTGTTACATGTTACTTGAATTCTGAAGATAGTTTTCCTCCTTACCCCATTTTACGTGTGTGCAAAGGTTTGGGTATGTATATGGCTGTGTGTGATGTATGTGTGCTTGTGTATTTGTATATGCCTGTGTTTTGTTTTTTTTTTAAAGATTTTATTTATTTAGGGG
>NC_081571.1:73217675-73246494 GCF_022355385.1 Mustela nigripes | reverse complement strand
TCAAATAAATAAATAAAATCTTAAAAAAAAAAAGATTTTATTTATTTATTTGACAGAGAGCTCACAAGTAGGCGCAGAGGCAGGCAGAGAGAAAGGGGGAAGCAGGTTCCCTGCTGAGCAGAGAGCCTGATGCGGCGCTTGATCCCAGGACCCTGAGATCATGACCTGAGCTGAAGGCAGAGGCTTAACCCACTGAGCCACCCAAGCGCTCCGTCTGTGTGTATTTTTTTGTTACTACCATCCTGGGATACTGGATAAAGGAATACTTTACTTTTTTTCAAATGTCAGTGAACAATCAGAAGCTTTATCTGAGGGTACATTTCAATAAACATTGGTTTCTCTGCCAAGGAAACACCCGTATCCTAGGGACTGAGGTAGATGTGACCTGTGAGCTAAAGCGGAGGGAGGATGTGAGCTAGTAGCCGGCTGATGGGTTTCCTCTTCTCTCTGGAGTAGGTTTGGTCCGTGCAGAGTCTCTGTGATGAGAGTTTGCGTACAGAATGGTAAGATATAGAGTTGGTGACAGTCCTGTGTAGCACGTAGTTTGCCTTGTGCACTTCTGGTGTTCCTTGTGTGTTTTCTGGACGGATGAAGTAGGTGACGACATCATCGAAGCCTCAGGATTACACACTGCTCTTACTTCTCTCGGCGTCCTTGATGGTGGAAGAGCAGAGAGAACCCGGAAACCTTTCCTTGTTTCTTCCTTCCCCTGGAAAGAACTATTTCCTCTCCACAACACTTCTGACAACAATTGTGTGCTCCTCCCGGCCCCCCACATTAAACAATTTGGACACTAACTACCTAGAGTGAGTACAGACTCGGTTTTTTAGGACTGAGTGCCTGAAGACTGCCCCCCCCCCCCTCAGTTGCTGGTCTGAAGTCCCAGTTTGTCACCTCTGCATCCACCTGGCCGGCTGTAAATCTGGGCTTCTTAGGATCCCTTCCTTAGGTTAGATAATTTGCTAGAAATGCTCACAGAACTGAGGGAAATACTGGTTATCACCGATTAACTAAAAAGGAGATAACTGAGGAACAGTCAGATGGAAGTGATGCACAGGGCAAGGTATGGTGAAAGGGGTGATGGGTGACGGGCTTCCATTCCTTCTCTGGGCCCATCACACTCCCGGCCCTGCCGTGTGTTCACGGACCAGATGCTCTCGGAACCTCTTCATTTAGGGTATTAATGGAGGCTCCATTATGTGGGCATGATTGATTAAATAATTGGTCATTGGTTATTGAACTCCACCTCCTGCCCTTCTCTCCCTCTGGGTCAGAGGGCTGGGCTAGAAGATCCAGCCCTTTCTTTTTTTTTTTTTTTTTTTTTAAAGATTTTATTTATTAATTTGACAGAGAGAAATCACAAGTAGATGGAGAGGCAGCCAGAGAGAGAGAGAGAGAGATAGGGAAGCAGGCTCCCTGCCGAGCAGAGAGCCCGATGCGGGACTCGATCCCAGGACTCTGAGATCATGACCTGAGCCGAAGGCAGCGGCTTAACCCACTGAGCCACCCAGGCGAGATCCAGCCCTTTCATCACTTGGTTGGATCCTCTGGCAACCAGCCTTCTGGAGTCACCTCATTAGCATAAAGTCAGATTAGGTTGAATGGGGCTTATTATGAGTAACAAAAGATAGTCCTTTGTCACTCTTGAAATTCCAAGAGTTTTAGAAGCTTTGTACCAGGAACAGGAGCAGAGAGACCAAATATGTATTTCTTTCTTTTTTTTTTTTTTTTTAAAGATTTTATTTATTTATTTGACAGAGAGACATCACAAATAGGCAGAGAGGCAGGCAGAGGGAGGGAGAGGCAGGCTCCTCACTGAGCAGAGAGCCCGATGGGGGGTTTGATCCCAGGACCCAGAGATCATGACCCGAGCCAAAGGCAGAGGCCTAACCCCCTGAGCCACCCAGGTGCCCCCAAATAAGTATTTCTTAATTTGTTATGCCTCCTCTTCTTTTCTTTAATTTTCAAACATTCAGTGGATGTCTGGGAATACAGTCTCTGCTCCAAGAGAGCTGGTAGGAGCTCCTAAGCAGGATGCAGGCTGTGATGGGCAGAAGCATCCCTACCACGTGAAGATCTCTGAGGCATGCCTGGGACAGAGTCAGGGAATGCTCCTGGTGGAGGTGATGTCTAACCTGAATCTTGAAGGAAGAGAAGAATGTACTAGGTGGAGGGGTAGGAGAGGGACATACTGACCAAGGAAGCCCAAGGAAGCCAAAACCGGGGAGGGAGAGCCGAGACCTCCCTAGAGCCGCTAGTAATTCCATAAGGCTGGAGGGGCATTACGGAGCTGGAGGACAACTGTGGGGGTACGTTGGTGACCAGTGGGCTAGAGAGGTAAGCAGGGACCAGATCCTGACGGGTCTTTGGGAACTGTATTCCAAATTGGAGGGGAGCCGTTTACTGAAAGTTTTAGACAAGGAAAGACATGGTCAGATCAATGTTTTAGCAAGATCACTCAGATTGCAGAGTGAATGATGGGTTGGAGAAGGGAGGCAGGGTCTGAAGATGGGAACACTGATGAGGCGGGTCCTTGAAGCAGAGTGACAAGTGATGTTGGCCTCATTAAGGTAGATGGTAGTAGAGATGGAGAAAAGTATCTGGATTTAAGAGATAATTAAATCTAGATGAGAGGGGGAGTCAGGGGGCCGGGTCAGGAGTGTTCAGATGTTTGCCTTGGGCACCTCTGGGCCACTGAGGGGAGAACCATTTTGAGGGAATGAGTCTGAGGGCGTTGGGATGGAGAGGAGGATTTCGGTTTGGGGTGTGAGGTTAGACACGTCAGAATGGAGACATCTGTAGATCAGTGGGCCATGACTGTGGAGGCTGGAGGTAGCATTGTGGGTTCCAGCAAGGGAAGGATGGCATGGGAATGGGTGAGGTCCCCTGGCGAGAGGGCCCAGGGAAATGCAAAGGACAAGGAGCTGGAATAGCTCTCCTAAGTTGAGTGGTGGGGGTGGGGGTGGACGATAGCCTGGTTTGCATTTGGAAACAGAGGTAATAGCCCTAGATTGAGGAACTTGGCCTTCAGGTGGACCTGCATGTGCCTGTTGCTTCCCATGCCCCGACAGCATCATCTTTATTATTCACAGAGATATGTAGGAGACATGCGCAGTGTCCTTCTTTGCACAGCAGGGTTTCAAGTTAAGTATCCCCTCAGCTCTTCGGAAGGGGCTTATACAGTGGAGTGGGAAGACAGTGGGTCACTGACTAAAGCCACTCCCCCGCCCCACCCCGGTTGGAAGAGCTGACACTGAGTGTTCCCTGTTTATCAGCCATGCTTCTAAGCTCTTTATGTCTGTTGACTTATTTACTCCCTAGGATAACCCAAGAAGTAGATACTCTTGTTACCTTTATTTTACGGTTGGGGAAATGGAACCAAGAGAGGGGTAAATATTGTCTAAAGTCAAATAGCGAGTAGCACAGCCGGAATTCAGACCAGTCACTTAGTTCCAGAGCCCTGTGTTCCTCACCGTGAACCAGAGCGTCTTGCCTTTCAGTGTAACAAACGTAACTGTTCAGGCGAAGCCATGATGGGATATGGGAAAGTTCTCAGAGATGAAAGAGCCCCTCGGCGGGAGGGGAGTGAGAAGAGGAGGCAAAGATGAACAGGGAGCCCGGGCTAGCTTGGGACACAAAAGTAAACATTAGTGAAGAAAGGGCTAGATTCCAGCAGAGTCGAAGGGTGATGTGAACCAGTGACCAGGGTCGATCAGGAATGGTGAAGGGTTCTGAGCTGACCGTGAAGAATGAACACAACCCCAACGGGGTCAGGGTCTAGGCAGGGCTGGGGTGGATCTGCATCCGTCCGAAGGGAACAGCCGTTCAGAGGTGTGCAGGGAAGGGAGAGAAGCTCCGAGCTGGGTGTGCGATGAGGTGGCCAGTTCCTGAAGAGCTGCCTTGTGTGCCCAGCCCCGCTGCGTTCCGTCTGGAAGCCCGTGGAGCCGTTGCTGGGTATTTTAGACCATCCTCATGTCAGAGTGGGGTCAGAGTCAGAAAGGAAGAGGAGGGAAGTCGGGGGCCAGGAGTGAAAGTTCTGAGGCCTCAGGCTAACCCTGTGATTGAAAGGGATGGGGGAGAGGGTTAGACTGGAGCTGTCTTTTATGGAGCTAGAATTTGCTCGGCCGTTGCGTGCTGAAAGTGGGTGAGGGAGCAGGAATAACACCCGGTCTCCTGACTTGGATGGTGGTGATGCCATTAATCAAACGCAGGCCCCGCAGGGGTGGGGGCAGGTTTCGGTGCAGCCGGTGTGCGAGCTGAGACAGGAGAGATCAGGAGTTTACTTTGCGTCTTGCTGTTTCCAGTGCCTGTGGAACCTTCAGGTGAGAGACAGATCCAACTTTCGGAGGGCCCCGAAGTGCTGCAGGGTAGAACCCCTCTCTAAGAAAATGAATAGAAAGTTACAAATAACAAGTTAGGTGCAGGACCTTGAGTGGGACCCCTGCCTGCCAGCGAGGGTCCTGAAGCTTAAGTCTTATTAACGTCTGCAGAGCCTGCTCCTGCTTCATGGCAGATGTCTGAGGCTCCCTGAGGTCCCCTTCCCTGTCCCTGTCTTCCTGGATGTCAGGAAGTCCCCAGTTCTTCTCTCTAAGCCGTAGGCTGGTCGTCCCATTAAAGTTAATCCAGGGTTTACCTTAATGTGGTGTTTAGGAAGATCTGTGCTGTGCCTTCTGATTTTTCTGCAGAAAATGTACCTGCTTCTCCTGTCTTCCTATCACAAAGAGACAGAAAGAAAAAGCCATGAAGTGCTTTTATTAGACGAGGGTTTGGATTTATTATCCCTCTTCATGACCAAAAGAGGATAACAGTATGAAAATATATTCTACTTGGATTATCAACAGGAGTTTGGAAGCTGCGGAGACAATGACCTGTTAACACTTCCAGCTTTTCCTGCAAAGAAAGGGTTTTGGGGAACTGTTTTACCTGTAGTCTCTTACTTAGAATAAAACCTTTCAAACAAGTTTATGTGGTTTTCTAATAGGGATTGAAAGTGGTTTCATAATAGCGAGTAAATGTAAAGCACAAGACAGCACATTTAGACAATTCTCCCAATAATACTTACAAAATGAGTTAGGAAGCAGTAAGATGGGCATGGAGAGCAGAACCCTAGATTCATTGTTTAGTCTGTGTCTTTGATAAAACTCCAGCTGAAAAAAGCCTTTCCTTGCAGGGAGGTGGTTGCCGACACTGCCAAGGACAAGATTATATTTGGGCAAAATGTTGTCCGCCCTTGTCCTGCTGTGCATAGCCTGTGGAACCCCCGTGACAGCCCTCATCCTTGCGGTGGCCTCTTGCCCACCCCTAACTCAGTGTTCCAGAATCCACCCCACTTCCTTTTTCTGTCAGTCTCTGTGTGTGAATGATCTCAGCTAGATGTTGGGCTCTTATCTGATTAAAACATTCACACGTGGTATAAATAGCTAACAATTACATCTGCCAGAGGTATTTGCATTTCGGAGGGGAGTTTGCTAACTGAGGGTGGCACTGAGGTGATGATGGAAGATTTGGGAGCAGCTTGTCATTTATTTCCAAACTGTGGAGTGAATGGGAGTTGGATGCCAGTGAATCTCGGAGTATGGGCTTTTGTTGATTATAGAAGGAGGGTATCTTCAGCTCATTTTTCTTTCTTTCCCAAGTAGGCGAGTTTTTTGTGTATAGTTATCTAAGAGCAGATTTTATTTATTTATTTATTTATTTGAATTTTTGAATTTCTTTAAAGCGTAACAGTATTCATTGTTTTTGCAGTGCTCCATGCAATCCGTGCCCTCTCTAATACCCACCACCTGGTTCCCCCAACCTCCCACCCCCCGCCCCTTCAGAACCCTCAGATTGTTTTTAAATGTTTAATTGGGGAGGGCACGATTTTTAGTGGGGGCCGATTTTGCTGTGTGTTGCCACTGGCAAGCCCTCCAATTCCTCTCCCAAGCTCCCAGAAAGATCAGCTTGGGCACCGAGCATCTCCCTTTGGAAAGATTGGCTCCTGTTCCTGTGCACTGAGAATATCTGCAGATTTCATCACGGGCCTTGTAAAGAAATAGCACTGAGACGTTACTTTCTCATTCAAGTCCATGACCTGCTCTTGCTCTGGGTCTGTGTTTAGAACTGAGTGCTACATCTTAAGGAGGACATATCAGGGCAGGAGAAAATCCAGAGAGGGATTATTAAAAGGACCAGTACATATTTATAACAAAGTTGGTAGGTAGCCTCTTCTATGTGTGTTCCCTCCCAGAGCCTTCAGTCAGACCGGGTCATCCTGCTTTTATAAATCTGATACGGGTGTGGGGGGGTTGGGTGGAATGGGGATCAAAGACGGGCAGAAGAGCCCTGAACGTTTTAGCCAGACCTGGAGAGCGGTCATCATTGTCTGATTTTTGGCTTCTCTTTTCCACCAACCAGAGCAGGATTTCACCAGTGCTTCTCTGCCAAATTGATAAACGCATTTTCACTTTCACTCTTAGAATTCAGCCACCTTTTAGCATGGCTGTTGTGGAACAGAAGGACGCAGGCTGCTTGTGACTGGTGTTGTAGAATAAGCAGAAACTCTGATGGTTTCTGCAGATGCGTGTTTATCAAACATGCTGGGCACTGTCCAGAGGCCGAGCAGGCAGTAGTGCTCTTAATTTTGAAAACAACCTCTAGCTGCATCAGAACATTCAAACCATTTTCATTTTTTATAATTTCTAATCAACCTCTGTTAAGAAAGAAAGAAAGGAAGGAAGGAAGGAAGGTAAAGAAACACATTGAGGATAAGCTTTAAGACTGCTTATGTTGTCTGAAGTGCATCCCCAGACATGTACTTGGCTGGGCCCAGGCAATTAGGAAAGCCACACAGTCTTGAAACAAGCAAGAGAGTTCATCACGTAAGAATTCCTTCTATTGGGAAATGAATTTTTAAAAACCCTTAAAGCTATTTTTGCTTTTCTTATTAAAAAATGTTGTTTTGTCATCATCCTCTCTTTGGCCACCTTCTCGCATATGTGTGTGTTTATGTGTGTGTGTTCATAAGCTGCTCCTACAAACCTTGTTCCAGGCCACATACCCACCCTCTGAGTCTGTGAACAACAAGAGTCATGAGTTGGAAAGATTGTCGAAGGAACTCAGGGAATTGCCACATTAGGTTTTTCAGAGAGTACTTAGGCCATTTATTTCCAAAATATACAATATAAGAGCTTCTAATGCCAAACTCTGAGTTTGAGGTAGGTCTTCTTATCACAAAAGTGAAAGGGGGAGTTGATGCATGTCTTTCTTTGACTTCCTATCTACCCTGTTTGTTATCTGTGGTTAGATGATTTATGTCGGAAAACTGTGATTCCAAGACTTCTTCCCTTCCCCTCTCTCTTGCTTCCCTCGCACTCCCTCTTCACCGTCCAGGGACATGGTGGCCGTCTTTCTCCACCACCCACTCACTGCGTGTTTGAGATGATAAACTAATTTTACTAAGAGCCCTGAACATTAATCTGGTGGCTTAGGTTCATGAGCAAATACAGATGGCTTTGGATTGTCCAGCATGATGGACAGCCGGCCCCATCGCCTCTCCCCATTTACTCTTTGTAAGTAACAGAGAGTAGTCTGAATGATCTAAAGGAGTTGTGTGCCCCGAGTTTTACCTGGATTATTAGCAGCCCTGGAACTTCCCTTCTGAGGGTGGTGTTACTGTATTGGGTAAGAGAGAGACTGGGAAGAGCCCATTTGGAAGGGGTTAGGGAGGTCAGTCTAGAAGGAGGCAGTGCTGACCGCGACCGTGTTCTCTGAATCACACATCTCCCTCCTTTATGGATTTTACCAAGTCTCTTGGGTTGGAAACTCTGAAATATTTTGGCAGCTGGGCTTGGGATTCTGCCTGCGTGATTCAGATGGAAACCGAGGCCAGGAGTGCTGTAAGTGCATTCGAGGTTAAAAAGGGCCTTCAAGCTCTCATCACATAATCGGTGACAGGCTTTTTCCATTTGTCTGTCTGCCAGGACAAATGATCAGCTCTTAGTTGATACCCTGAGGGGGAGCACACTGGAACCAAGGTGGGGCGGTTCCTGCCTTCACGGGCTTCTGCTTCATTTAGTGAGATGAGACTTGTATGCCGAGGTGTGTGCATGCCCTGGCCTCGCCACACCCTGGGTGGCTTTTCTCTCCGTCCTGTGTGACACGTCCCCTCACCCTTGCCCCGTGGCTCCACCATCCACCCAAGTCCCGTGTTAGCTGTTCTCCTCTGTGACTCACTCCCAGGAGGTTAACTGTGTGAAGGAAAAGCAGAGTTTATCAGGGTGGGCACCTCCCGGGTGTTTCTGGTGTGCAGCACACCTTGGAAAAGCAGCCCGGCATCTGCCTCCCAGCCTGAGAGACTCCTCCCGGCTTTTTGCAAAGAGGATTGTGGGGATTTAGCAGGGCTTTGTGGTGTTAGCAGAGGGTGGGCTGGGCGGCCACCACACCCAGGCGGAGCGAAGCCCCGTCTAACAGTGAGGTTGGAAAGTAGCGTGCTTCTCACACGGACGGACGTCTTTTCTGTGATGTAACGAAGATATACGGAAAGTATTCCAGACAGCTCAGGACTTGACACTGTGTCCCGCTGAGCTATAGGTCCGCAAAGCACAGGGGCAGGGAGAGTGCATTCCCTGGAGGCTGAGTGTGGCCAACGGTGGAAAACAGTGTAAGGGCAGAGCTGTGGGCCGGGGGAGTGGAGGGCTGAGGGGTGACGGAGGGTGTCAGAGGAGTGGAAGCTGCCTGTATAACAAGTCAGGAGTGTGGAATCATCTCTGGGGGCCTCAGCCGAGTGTTGCAGTCTGTTCCCTAAGTTACCCAGACATGTGGGATCTCAGACAGCATGCGCAGAACCCCTTAGAGAAGGCTTTATTGATCCCAGATTGGTTAACATCTTCTTCTTTCCTTCTAGTGTAATTCGGTTGCCAGTTGCTTTCTGGATTGATTCCATTGTGAGCTTTGTGTATGCTGGGCAGTCAACAGGTTCCCCTGATCTCCTTTCTCTTAGCCTATGTGATGACATATATGATGAACCCCTGTAATGTTCTCACTTGAAACAGTACCCTGGCATTAGCTTTATATGAATGAATGATGTTAGTATAATGTCCACAGATAAAGGTCCCCCTGGGAAAAGATGTTTTGTCATGGTTGGACTTGGTGTCCTTGATGGTGACCTGCACATTGTCCCCCCATGGTAAATGACCATTGCCCATCTAGCAGATAGACTTCTAACAGCGTGATTCAGATTCTAGTGACTTTTTTTTTTTTCTATGCATACATTTCTTTAGAACACCCTAGGTCATTTACACAGTTTCCTCTTGGTATAGAGGTAGCAGCCATACCTTACTAACTTCTTACCATTTTATACTTGCTTATGATTTAAAGTGAACAGAAACATGAAACAATGTTTAATATTGTTGGGCTTCTAGAATATACTATTCTAAAACATAATAAAGATATATTTTTGACACTTACGACTCAGTTACCGTGTATAAGGTCTGGGTTTTTGCTAAGCATGTTCCTGGTTTTTTCCCAGAAGTCATGCAAAAGAAGGTATGAAGAGAACAGGGAACAGGAACTACCACTTGATATATAGAAATTGGGCACACAGTTGGGAGGAAGGAACAAAGATCATTAATTGACCTTGATAAGGGACAGAGTTGTCAGTAGTCAGTATTTATATGAGTGTGTATGTGTGTGTGTATAAAATACACACATGCATATATGATTATAAGTAACCTAATTATGATTGTATGAATATACCGAACTCTTGGGAAACAGGTTTTCTTGTTGCAGAAGGAGGTCTGTCCATTTGAGAAGTAATTCCTCTGAGAGAATTGGTATAGGTTTCTTGGTCTCAGCACTTCCAACATTTGGGGCTGGATAATTCATTGCTGTAGGGGCTGACTTGGGCATTGTAGGGTATTAGGAGAATCCCTGGCCGGTACTGACTGGATTCCAGTATCAAAGCCCTTTTCCACAAGGCGTGAGAACCAAAAATGCCTCTGGGTTCTCTTGCGTGGCCTCCACAGGAGGGTGAAATTGCCCGCCTTTAAGAACCACTAGATTAGAATACCTAATGCTTTGGGTTCAGTCTGTAGTTCGAAGGGTAAGTGCTCCAAACATGACCGGGATCGGCAGAAACAGGTGCCTGTCTATATCAGAGTTTCCATCTAGGAGATGGTATGAGCACCCCAGCTTTTCTCGAGACTCAAGCCAACAGCCCTTCACCTGCCTTGGGCATCTCATTTTGGATGTCTCTGAAGTAAGTGAAGTCTGGCTCATTGATTTTTCTATTTAACTTAAGTTTGAAGCACCAATCCAATTTTTTAAAATTTTAATTTTAATTTTAAAATTATTATTATTTTTTTAAAGATTTTTAAATTTATTTGACAGATCACAAGTAGGCAGAGAGGCAGGCAGGAGAAGGGGGAGGCAGGCTACCTGCTGAGCAAAGAGCCCGATGTAGGGCTCCATCCCAGGACTCTGGGATCATTACCTGAGCCGAAGCCAGAGGCTTTAATCCACTGATCCACCCAGGTACCCCTGAATTTTTATTTTTTTAGAGAGGCGAGAGAGAGAGTGTGAGAGTGGGTGGGGAGGGGCTGAGGGAGAGGGAGAGAAAGAATCTTAATCAGGCTCCACGCTGAGCATGGAGCCCATCATGGGGCTCAGTCCCACAACTCTGAGATCATGACCTGAGACACAATCAAGAGTCGGATGCTTAATCGACGGAGCCAGCCAGGAACCCCAGCACCAATCCAATTTTTATTTATTTATTTATTTATTTATTTATTTATTTATTTATTAGTTTTATGTTTATAGGAGCTCTGTGTCAGAAAGGGGACAAAGACCAAATACATATTTCTTATTTTAAATAACAGTATCACAGTTGACTCCCTGGGCTTCAAACAAGGAACCCTTGTAAGAAAACATTCGTAAAGGTCAAAGGATCCTGGCACATTACTAGAATCTCATTCAGTCATCAATAACTATCTAGTCCATCAGCATGTCATATGAAATGTCTCCCAGGATGAGGCCACTCAGGTTTGCAGGCCTCTATTCTTGTTACGTTCCAAAAGCAGGAGTGGTGTCAGCAATATATGGCTTCCCCCTTTCCAGCATCTGAACTCAAGAACGGCCAGATGGAAAAGATGTACAGAGTGAGATTATGAGGAAGGACAAGCTACGGGGAAAGGGGCACGGAGCTTCCATGCTGTTTTCCAGCCTGCCGTGCTCTACACTTCTTCACATGTTCACCAGCCTGAAAGCTTCCTTAATTTTACTTTCAGAGCCAACACAAACCCGCCTTCTCAAGGAGTGAGGCGATCACCCATGCAGACCTATGAGCATTTGTTTGCTTCCCTCCTAGGTTCCCAAGTGCCTGGTACTCAGATCATGATAGAGCTGTTTCAGATCTGTGCAGAAATGAGGAAAATGTAGTGAGCTCCTAAAGATTAAAAAAATTTTTTTAAACATGTTTTTTTTTATTTTAGAGAGAGAGAGGGAGAGAGAGAGGGCATGAGTGTGGGAAGGGGCAAAGGGAAAGGCAGAGAGAGGGAGAAAGAGGATCTCAAGCAGACTCCCCACCAAGTGTGGAGCCCCGTGCAGGGCTCTCTCTCAGGACCCTGAGATCATGACCTCAGCTGAAACCAAGAGTTGGACACTCAAGCAACTAAGATACCCAGGTACCCCAAGATTTAAAAGCTTTAAAAAAAAATTCTAAGATTGTGGGACACCTGGGTGGCTCAGTCGGTTAAGCAGCTGCCTTTGGCTCAGGTCATGGTCTCAGGGTCCTGGGATTAGGCCCTGCACTGGGCCCGCTGCTCGGTGGAAAGCCTGCTTCTCCCTCTCCTTCCGGCTGTGCTCTCTCTCGCTGTCACTGTCTCTGTCTCTCTCTTTCTCAAATAAATAAATACAATCTTTAAAAAAAAATTCTAAGATTGCCATTTCTAGTTTCAAGTATGTTTGTGTGTGTATTTTAAATAGCTCTTCTGGAAGCATTGGTAGCGATCACAGTTATTTGGGTTTTGTATTTTAGTATTTGTTAACCTGGCACAACAGATACTGGAAATCTATGACAGTGCCCTGATAAAAATAAAATTGACAATATATGTGAAACTTCTTTGACAAAGTTGTGAATTAAGGGTGGCAAAAAAGGTATCTTCTCATTTTGCAGCTTGATGATATTAAGGAATATTGCTGAAAGTAATACCACACTTTTTTTCGCTTTGAGGTAAAAGCAGTTGACTCCCCTGCAGTTTTGACATAAGCAAATTCCATGTATTATTCATCTAATTCTAACTACAGTGAGAAAACATTTAATAAACTGTTTTTTTTTTTTAACAAACTGTTTTAATCACTTTCCCCCTCTGAATGATCGCAAAGGGACCATTAGATTTCTATGTTGAGTAAAGAATATATTTAGCTCAAACAGAACTCTTCCTCCTTGCACTGTTAGAAAGAAAAACACTAAAATCTATTCCCCAGCATTCATTTGGATGCAGTACAAACAGTGATTTAAGAGGTTGTCTCTTCCACTGCCATATTTTATAGCTACTCAGAGGGTGCCAACATCTGGCTTTTAATCCAGTTGAGTGAGTTAGAACTGTTTTGTTTTGTTTTGTTGTTGTCTGTCTTGAATATGGAAAGGAGGGCACTCGGAATTGTACTACTGGAGAGTGCCTGGGGCGCTCAGATGGTTAAGTGTCTGCCTTTGGCTCAGATCATGATTTCAGGGTCTTGGGATTGAGCCCCATATCGGGATCCCTACTCACCAGGGAGTCTGCTTCTCCCTCTCCCTCTGCCGCTCTCCCTGCTTGTGCTCTTTCTCTCTCTCTCAAATGAATAAATAAATAATAATAAAAATTAAAAAAAGAACCGTGCTACTAGGAAGGATTCCCAGTGAAGTTAATGTTGTTCCTCATGGTCGCTGTCTTCCTCCGTGCTGTTGGTCAGCTCCGGTTGCTTCTCTCCAAGACAGTCATTTGCATCGTACCAGGTTGAGTAGTGCCTGGTTGAAATAATAGACATCTTTGCAGGTAAATTATATACCTTTTCCTAGAACATTTTTTTTTTTTTTTAATAACCACATTTAATCTCACAAAGGTTTCTGTGAAGTAGGTTGAAGGCAAGTGTTCCTCTGCTAATAGCACAACCGCAGCAGCTGTCTCATGGTTATCTCATTTCTTAGGGCACATAGCAAGTTTATAACTAGGTGGTTGACCCAAGAATTAGGGTTTTGGAGTCTCACACTTGGCCCACAGTGGTCAACTTACTCTACTGTGCCCCTGTCATTTCCTCAGGAATTTTGTAGGAAATTGAAGTATTAGCAGATACTCATATACTTCAGTTATTTTTATTGCTGCATATGCTGTGGGAAGGGAAGTTCTGCTTTACAGTTATCATGGAGGGAGTATTCAGACTCCTGACTGCGGGATGTAAGTCTCTACTTTTCTAACCTTCCACCCCTCACTTGTTCCCCAGGTGCTTCCTTTAGGACCCTGGGTTTCAAGGTGTGTCCCCAGACGAGCAGCATCAGCAGTGCCTGGAGCAGCCTGAGCTGCTTGTGCTCAGACACCCTCCCTACCTGCTGCAGGGGAGGGAGCTGCGGGGCAGGGCGGGGCTGACGCTGACCACACGCCCCTTCCTTAACTCCATCCTCCTAGAGAGGATTAAAGAGGCCCAGCAGTCTATACTGGAACCAGCTCTCTGAGTGGTTCTCACCCCATGGAGTTGGAGAACCTGAGGTTTCTGCCCTGTTATGCACCTAACCTTCCAAGCTTATCCTGGAATTCTTTTTTTTTTTAAGATTTTTAAAAATTTACTTGACAGAGAGATAGCGAGAAAGGGAACACAAGCAAGGGGAGTGGGAGAGGGAGAAGCAGGCTTCCTGCCAAGTAGGGAGACTGATGTGGGCTTCAATCCCAGGACCCTGGGATCATGACCTGTGCTGAAGACAGACGCTTAACCGACTGAGCCACCCAGGAGCCCCTATCCTGAGAATTCTGGAGCACGTAGTTATCCCTCAACTTTTCCTGTAACCAAATGGCAGTAGCGTAATGCTCTAAGTATTTGTACTTACTTGTCACTTGTGACAAGATCCCGTTGGGTGTACATTGGGCGGTCTTCTCAGGGACGATTCAGGAATCTGTGGCTCCACATCCGTGGCTCCCCGTGGCGCGGGGCCTCCTGCGGAGTCTGCTTTCAGTGGGTCCACGAGGAGAATGAGCTGGGACAGCCGTGCACTTTGTTTCATGGTGGCACCTAGACTCTTCTCCCTCATATTTCTTACATTCTTTTGGTCAGAACCCAGTCACATAGTTTCCCCCAATTGCTGAGATGGGGAACTGTGGTCTTTGTGTCTGCCCAGCAAAGACAACCCGGACTGGGGTGCATCTAGCCCAGCAGTGTCCAATTAAAATACAGTGCCAGTCACATGTGCAGCTTTACGTTAAAAAAATAGTAAAAGAAACAGGTGAAATGAATTTTAATAATGTTTTATTTAACCCAGTCTATTCAAAGTATTTTCCAACATGCAATCAATGAAAACTTAGGATATTTTACTTTCTGTCTTTTCATACAAAGCCTCTGAAATGCAGTGTTTATTTTATACATAGAGCTTCTCAGTTTGACCAGTTATATGTCAGATACTTGGTGGCCGCATGGGACTAGGGGCAAGCATGCTGGACAACACGAGGGTAACCTGTTTCTTCTGCCACTCACGATATTGAAGTTACTTGTATAACCTTTCATCTTGGTCCCTCACTGGATTATCTGTTCCTTACCTCTCAGTCCTGCCCTGAGCCCCCCGGTTTTGAAAAACGCCTGCGGAGCGTTGATGGAGCAGGCAGGAGAGTTAACGCACGAATCAGCTCGCTCACAAGTGGATTAATGAGTAAATATGGAGAGCGTTCCATTGACTACTTTATTGAATGTTCCTCGGAAGTTCTCTTATGTGGTGACTGCTGGGTCACACAGAATATGACAAACGTGGTGTCACACAGGAAGGACAAAGTAAGCCCACTTAGCCTCAGTGGTAACATGCATCACTGAGTTACAGAAAGTTGGAGCCAAAGAGAACTTGACCGTCGATAGTTTGGTGTCCTCATTTGATGAGCACCTGTCCCTGACACCAGTGGGGACTTGGAGGTGGCCCATCAGGTCTGGGGAGCTGCGTCTGCCGACACTTCTGGTCAACTTAAATATATTGCAGTAAATCTAGAAGCTCTGTGTTTCCCCCAAATTAATGTGCTGTAGTTATTTCAAAACGAGATGTTGGGGAAAGTGTTAACGCGGTCTGAATTTAAAACTTCTGTGAAACAAAACTTCTTTAAGGTTTTTTATTTTACTGCCTTCAAGTCTTAAATCAGGGACTGAGAAGGCTCGTGAAAGTCGTAATCAATCTCCTGTACATATCTGAGTGAGAGATTCTCTTTAAAAGGAAAATAATAGTACGTTAAGCCTGTAACTGGGTGAGGAGTATTTTTGTTTTGCATTACTGGCCTAGTTGCAGTGAGTTGTGGAGGATACACATGGAGGATGTCACTTTGGCATCTTATTCCTCTTATGGGGTAGGGAGGAGGAAATCCTTAGAAATGCAGGTTGCCTTTCTCTAAATAGATTGCTTTATTGCTTTTAGTTCTCAACCATAAAGGTCACACATTTGAACTTGAGAGCTTGTAAGTGAGCTGGCAAACCAGGTGTTTGTGAAAGGCTTCGAGGCCACAAAGCCCCAGAGTGGGTTTTGTTCTGTATTCTCTTCAGGGAGGTATCGTGCTAAGCAAGTGTTTCAGGATTTGATCACACCCCTGAAAGTATTGGAGAGATGTAGGAAGCTTGTACTGTTCTGTAGGGCCTTTCTTAATGGCTTGGAATTGAGAGGTGTGCCATTTTGGCGGGGGGTTGGGGGGGGAGGTGGGTGATGGTTAATACTGGTGGAAGAATCTACCCACAAAGTTGTATTTTACCCCAAAGTCCAGCAGTCATTAATGAGTCAAAACCTGCCACAGTGTTTTGATGAGCCTAGAGTGTGTGTTCTGTCCTGCAGAGAATATGCAAGCTTTTTGGCCTTATCCTCACACCTCCCCTTACTTGCAGCCAAGTGCAGTTGTCCACGTCGTACCTGTGCAGAGACCTGTCTGGGAAGCCATCCATGTTTTCCTGTATTGGATTTGCATTTAAACATCGTGTGTGTTCTTGTCTCTTTTAAGTTAGTAAATTAGGATCAGTGATTCTCAGACATAGAAGGTTGAAAAAGCCTTTGGCGTAGGTGATGTGGGGAACAGAAGCAGAAAGAAATGTCGATAAAATTAAATTTCCTTATAACCTGCAGCCCATTGACTAAAACTCAAGGCAGGCAGAGTCTAACATTCCTCCAGGAAAACTCCCAACTGTCTTAATGTTAGTGCTTTGCTAGAGGCAAAAACAACATTAGCTTGACAAAAGTCAGGTCTCCTTCCATTGCATCTGTGTTTAAACATTGTGGGTGTTCTCGTCTCTTTAAAGTTAATAAATTAGGGTCATTGATTCTCAGACATAGAGGGATAAAAGCCTCTAGAGTAGGTATCATCTGGGTGCTGTGAAAAATACAGCGCAAGATTCCAAATGCCGAAGTTTTAGGTGGTTTCTGGAATCTGTATAATACAGAAACCAGCAGACATTTGACAGGTTAAGATTAGGAGGTGTTAAGGGAACATTCCAGATTAACAGGCAGCATTTCTGGAGGTGTGAGGAGGCAGTACAGACACTCAGTGGTCTTTGTGCTTAAGATTCGGGGCAGGCAGTGGTGAGGAGGGCCGGGGAGACCACGGAGGCCGCATGGGGAAGGGGTGTCACTGGGGAGGCATCCCATTTAGCCCCAGAGAAACTGCTTTGCTCTGGGAGCTAATCTCCAGGTCAGACTGTTTCTAACTTCCTTCCTGTGGGGAATCAAAATGAGAGGAAAGCCTTTGCCCTCACTCTGTTCCATACTTTGAACCATTAGGAGGTTTCACTTCTGTATGAACAATTAAGTAAAATAAAAGAGGTTTCAGTAGAGTGGGGTTTTGGTCCTTTTGCCCAAATAGCCTCAGTATTCCTTAATCATTTTAAGAAGAAGAATGTATGTTGAGCTTGAGTTTAAATCTTTATCTGACAAGCCGGTCACTTGTTGACCTGTTTTAAATATATATATTTTTAACTTAAATTTGACAGAGAGGGAACGAGAGAGCACAAGCAGGCGGAGAGGCAGTGGGAGAGGGGCTCGATCCCAGGACTGTGGGATCATGACGTGAGCAGAAGTCAGATGCTTAACCAGCTGAGCCACCCAGGCACCCCTGTTTTAAACATAGACGTTGACTTATTTTTACAGTGAAGAAAAGTAAAAATTACCTTTTATTAATCTGTTTAAAGTTGTTTAAAGTTGCTTTTCCACATATCAGTTCTGTGACCTTGGACCAGTTCCGTGACCTTGGACTAATTCCTTAACTTTTGTGCCTCAGTTTCCTCATATGTAAAATAAGAGTAACTGTCTCAGGGTTGACCAAGGAATAAGTATACTGTGTATCGCTGTGCCCGGCACAGAGTAGCGCTTGCTAAGTGGGGCCATATTGGAGCCTGACACAATCACATCCTGATCCTATCTGCATTTCTAGTTTTGTTTATCGTGGCTTTTTTAAGCATTACTTTTGATTTTTACCTGAGAATTTCATTGAGTATCGTCAATCTTGATTGCTGAATTTTTAGTGCTTTCTTAGATTCTGCTCTGGAATTGTATGCTTCACTAACCTCCCCCCAGTCCTGCCCCTGGAGGAGCAGTTGTATGCATTACATGATTTTTAAAGATTTCCCAAATACTAATAAAAAAGTTTTAAAATATAAATTTAAAATTTTAAGAAGTTTGAAGATTTATTTAGTTTAAAGTAATTCATGCTTCTTATGAAGAAAGTTTTAAAAATACAGGTAAGTAGAAAGAAGGGTAAATAAAAGCTTTGGTTCTGTATTTCAGACACAACCGCTATTAACGTTAAATTTCGGTGGCTTCCCGAGATGTTTGTTCAAAAGGGAGATGAAGTTATCTATTTAGTTATCAGGTTTAAGATTAATTTTGGAGCATAGTAACAATGCACACTTAAGGTAAGTTATTTACCTTAAAAGAACACCAGTTTCTACAAAGAAAAACGCCTAATATAGTGTTACTATTGTAAAGGTTAAATTGAACTGAATTAAAATGAGGATATACGTCAAGGGCCGAGCACGTAGTAGGGACTCAGGCAATGTTTTCCTTGCCCACCTGTGCCGTCTCCCCAAGCCACGCATGCTCTTCCTCCCTTTCCTCCTCTCTTCTGTGTTGAAATTCTTGTGTGACAGTTACAAACTAATAATAATAAGTGAGTATTGACTTATAGATTTAGGTCTTGGCAAAGCATAAATGGAAGTCTGTGCCTGGAGGGCTCCTAAGTGCTTATTGGAAATGTTGGCTTTGTGTTTATTTTACTTTCTAGTTTTGAATGAACAGAGGGACTCTAAGATCTGGCCCCTCATTGTGGAGGGGCAGTGGAATATTCACAACCACTGGTGTTCAAGTTTTCAGAGCTTGATGAACTATCACCTTCTCCCTTTTAACCATAACTTTTCCCAGAAGCGTTTTTTCCCCCTTGTTTCCAGAGGGGACAGCTGAAGCCCGCTGTGCTGCATATATAAAACTTCAGGAATATAACAGAAGTAACAGGACTATTCAGCAACCTCAGTAAAGGACAAAAGGTGGCCACAGCTCCATGACCGTCACCGTCACCACCACCGCCACCACTGGTCTCTAAGGTGGTTGTGTGTGTTGATTTGGCAGTGCAGAGGTGGGCGTTCTGTCATTGGCCCTCCCCGCACACTGTGTTTGTATCTCCCGCTCTGGTCCCTTTATTTGTAGTATATCTATGGAGAGATTCATTAAGATGAGTTCCATATTTTTACAAGCTCTCATGGGGGAAAGTTTGACTTGTCAGGATGTGTTTGTCCAGGAATAACATGTGAGCCCCCTACAACTGGCTTTGTTTCCTATTCCTTGGCAATCTCTTACTTTTACATAGGAAATCCATCACAATGAGCTTGGAAGAAGTGGAAGACCAGCTTTAGGCGGCAGGATGAGAAGGGACACATCATCTTCGCTGCTGATGAGTTTATCTTATGGAAGGGACATAATCTACCGCTTTTTAAAAAGCAGGGACTTTCCTATCATTGTTGGGGAACTGGGATGATTGTAAATGGTCATTGTCTTTTAAATGCCAGTTTAACTAAGCCAGAAATCCTAGCGGGTAGTCCTCAACACACTTTGCCAAGTTTCCTCCTGGTGGACTTTCCCCTTGAAGCCTGGGGGTGTTTTCGATTTTGCCAAAGTAAGTGTCCAGCTTTTGCCTGGAGGCCTGTCATCTCTCCTGCCCCCGGGGTAGGTAGCTGATGGCCTTGAACTGTGACACCTGGGAGTGACAACCCTGTGCCCCCTGCCAGCTTGCCCTGTCTCCCTCACCCGTCAGTCACGGGGGTCCACCAGTTTTGTACCATGCCAACACTGATGGAACATGTGTTAAGTAATGTTAACATATACAGAGATTTTACGTAAACTTGGAGGGTGGTTATTTGTGGATTTCATTAGGTTGCTTTGGGAGGTGCACATATGGGGAGAAGTGAAGGGGTGGATATTTGTCTTCTGTTTATAATGGAATGAGGCATTTAATTTAGAAAGAAAAACTTCAGTGCTTAAAAAAAATCTTTTGGTTGTTTTTCTCACTATGCATACGTTTCCTAGTCCTTAACCTCAGCCGTTTCATGTAGTGAGGAAAGTTAGAAAATCCTTCATTTCAACTCCTGTGAGGCGTGGGTCTGTGACAAATCAAACCCAAATGAGGCAATTTATCATTTATTTTCTAAGCAAGCATTTATGGACTGCTTTCTCTGTACACACCACATACCCCTGCCTTTGCTGCAGTGCTTACAGCTGACAGGGGGAGATCAAATGTGCTGGGATGGCCCCATCAAGGTGACGCCTTGCTCAGGATTGACGCCGTGTGGTGGGCGGGGTGTTGGTAACTCGGACTGGGAGTTTCGTTTCCTGAGAAAAATCGGGCACATGATGTTTTCCTTTGCCTTTGTAAGTTTCCATCTCTAACACAAATCACTGACATTGTTGGCTGAATTATCATTATTGTGTTTAAAAGAAATTGACAGTTTACAGAAAAAATATTGGTGTGCAGAGTGTAAAAGCTCTTTATCCAGACTGCCAGGATCCTAACTCTTCAGTAAATTCATCCAAGAAATATTTTTTAAGCAACTACCCTGTTTTAGGACCTAGGAATAGAGCAGTGAACAAAATAGACAAAAATCTCTGCCCTCACAGAGCGCCTTCTCTCTCTCTCTCTCTCTTTTAATTGGGATTAGACAAATAAGGAAAGTAGAATGCAGAATGCCAGATGGTGATGGAGGCTGTGGAGAAAGGGAAGCAGGGAGAGGGAATGTCTCTGGTTGGGGTGGGGCTGTCTTCAATGGAGAAGCTTCTGGAACATTGTGGCTGCATGCAGTCTGTGTTCCTGCACGCCGTGGGATAAATCCATGATCCACTTGGGTCTTCGGAATGCACAGAATCTATTTAGAATGGTAATGGTGGACATCTGGTCCCTGTTTTCCAGAGGTGGGACCTGGGGTCCCCAGGGTAGTGAAGTTGTTGTGCTGAATTCATAAAGCCATTACCAGGGAGCAGTCTCTAGAAATGGAAGCACCGTCCTGTTTTAATTGCTTCATCTGGAAACAGAGCCTTCTTTAGGGCTTGTGCCCTGCTGTCCCAGCACTGTAAGCTTGCTTACCCCAGAACTGTGTAGAGAGGGCTGCCAGCCTCCCCTTGCTCCCTCTCCTCACCCATAGAACATCCCATAGTTCTTGTCATCTGTCCGCCTCTCAGCTCAGCCCCTGCTCCCCCGGAGGAGGGTCCTCCACATTTCGGACATCTTCCATTGAGCATCAGACACGTTTAGAAGTAGAACCACTGTTTGGTCTTTGTGTTTTTTTGTGTGTAGTGGGGAAATGTGATTTTAAAATGTTTATCATTCTGTTGGGGTGGTTTGTTTTTCCCTACATCTCATCAGTAAGGACAGTTTTAATAGTTCATGTAGACATGTAGAGCTGGAAAGATTTTTATGTACGTCATTCGATTTATACGTGAAGTTTGTGGGACCCAGAGAGGTCAAGTGGTAGCACATAGCTGTTGAGTTATAGTGAGGGCTAAACCTTGATGTGAACTTTTTCTTTACCATTATTTTGCAATACAGCATATTTGGGTTGATTTTTTTCTGAATATAGAAGTAACAAGTGCTTTTGAAGAAAATTTAGAATGTAAGATTTTAGAGAAAAGTAATTCCTAGTAGTCTCACATACCAGAGTTAATCAGCAGTCACATTTTTTTTTTTTTTCAGTCTTGTATGTGCATGTTATTTTGGACATTTTCTTAATGTCATTGAAAGTTCTCAAAAAACACAATTTGTATTGGTTATCGTATTTCCCTGTTTTGGAGACAGACTTTCTTGGCCTTGGGTTGTCCATCTGGCATTACGTTTCCTATGATGGCCTGTCGCTGACTTGGCCTTCACTGAACAAAGGAGTAGCTGCAGGTGTTGACACTGCTGATTGCCATCGTTTGGCTTGTTTATTTAACTGGTGCCTGGTGTTTAAATTGCTGTTGTTGCCTCTACTCAAATAGAATTTGAACCTGCCGAAGGGAAGAGCTTCGTATCCCCAAGCTTTGCTTGGCTCTCTAGCTCATTTCTCTGGACCCGTTTCTTTATTCTGTGAGTGGGTGATCTTCCCTTGGCTCCTTCTCTGAGTGCTAAACTCCACCGGCCTCTTCCCCCCAAAAAATCACAAACACACATAACGGTTTGAATGTAATTTCAGAGGGTCCACAGACCACTTTCATCCCAAGTTCAGCCTTGGATTCTAGGCTCTGAACCACTGGGCTAGATGATAATGCATATTTCATTTCTGTGATCATTTGATTATATCTCTGATGACAACAGAAATAGGGGTGAACATCAGACTTTATGTCAGCTTTTTTTTTTTTTTAAATATTAACTATTCAGTGAGGCCTCAAGGGTCTAATGCAGAAAACCCCTTCATCTCTCACCTTTGCCTGCCCCCACACCTATTTCTCTTTTTGTCACAATCTCTCTCCTCTGCTATAACTGTTTATCACTTGGCCCTCTGCATCTGTGGCCTCTAATCCTGTTCTGTTCTGTTTTGCTGCTGCTTGTGCCTCCTGTTTCTCCATGTATGTTTTTCTCAGAAGGCCAGATCATTTTCCTGACACCTTTTCTTTTCTTTGGCTAGCAAGCTGACTAGTTAACAATACACTGCGGAAAATCATTAGTCATTTGCTCCTTTTTGTGGTTTTTCTTAATAATTTGTACTTAACTGTTTCACATTTCCCAGACCAAGAGAAAAGAGATGATCACTTTGGAGTAGATACGTGTGTGTGTGTGTGTGTGTATAAAATTTAAAGTATCTGATCATATCTATATCTTATCTATAAAGTTAACGTTAAGTTTTAAATATCCTTCTGATATGGTGGGAGTCCCTAATTAGGAGAGTGAAAATTTTGTTGAGGTAGTTGATCTTTATTCCTTGAATGGGTTTTTGCTGCAGCAAAATGCAGTTTTAAATTTTATATAATTCCTTGCTAAAAACAATTTTATTTCTACTTCAAGGTTCAGTTGTACTGTTTTCAAGTATCCCCTTGTCTGAAAAATGTCTAGCAAGTTTTGCAGGATAACATTTTCTTAGTTGGGAGAAAGGAACATTTTAATTATTAGTAAATGGTCCATTGTGTTTCAGTTGATGAACAGTTGAATGCTTCTGCCTTAATTTGGGCCATTAGCAAATGAAGATGTTGGCATATTTCTGCAACTACCAAATTGTATTTTAGAGATAAAGATAACCAGAGACACAAAACTGACATAAGCACTAAATTCAGCAAATGTGTTTTGAGTGCTTGCAGGACTTAAGATACTGGAGATGCAAAGGTGGTTAAGATACAGTTCCTGCCCTCATGAATTTATGGTCTCATCGAAGAGTGTGACATGTACAAACTTAAAAGGAGGACCATGAAAATCTCTAGAATAGAGGTGAATAAAAGGAATATCCAGATGGTTAGCAGAAGAGGAGCTAGTCAAATCCTGGCTAGGAGGATCAAGATAGTATTTAAACTGGGTCTTAAGCCACGTGTATGAGTCCTGGGTCAGAGGGTCTCAAGCTCCTTGCTTTTCAGAATGTGATGGAACTTCATGATGGGGGCCGTAGAGTCTACAGTTAGCCTTCCTTACAGTAAAAAATTGCTCTTGGAAAATTCCATATTTTTCTATACAGATTTAATGGTTTTGGGTACCCAACCTATATAAATAATTCGTGTGAATATTAAAACTTGAAAATTGAAACTCATATACAGAAGCATTCATTTCATCCTTCTCCCCCCAAAAGGTTTACTCTATTCTGTTTAAACTGTAAAATTCTGCATACCTTTAATACATGTTAATAGGTGTTTTTGTTATTGTAAGAGTTGTACAAGTTAATGTGTGAAAGAACTTGAGGTTTTGCTAGACAGTAGGGGTTCGGTAAATGTTGGTGGACTTGAACCCAGAGGTCCAGGAAATACTTGTTCTTTGAAATGCTGCAAAGGAACCCTTGGCCACCTACTTACCATCCTTCTAAGATGGCATTTCCTCTTGTGATTGCTCTGGCCAGATGTCTGTCCCTCTCATGTTCTCAGACATCGGTCTCACAAACCCTTTAGAGAATTAAATCCTATACATGTGACTCCCCTAGACTGGCAGACTTCTGAAGTGTTGGTTGTCCTAAATAAGCCGAGAACCAGAGCACTTGACATTGCCTGAGAAGTTATGTAGCAGGACAGCTGGCAATAGTATCTCCATTCTTCCCCATCCTGAGACTTTCCTTCTCTCATAAGTTGGACCATTTGAAGCTGGTAGATTACATGATCATCTTGCTCTCAGAATTGCTTTCCTTTATCCAGGATTTAAGTATAATGCTCTCAGAAGGTGTTGAGAAAGCAGTATGAACTTGGCTGTTGCATATCCTGTAAACAAATTGAGAACTAGTACATGAATCAGTCCCTTTTTATGCAAATCTCTGTGTGAGAAATTAAAAAAATTTGTTTTTCTTTCTTTTTACCTTGGAGTGTTTTCTCCTTTTGGTGATATGAATTAGGGAACCTAACCTCTGTCCTGGCTACTTGGAAGCTCAGAGCCAATTTAAAGTTTTTTCCTTGATCACAAAAGAAATATCGATTCATTGCTAAGATTTTGAAAAATATAGGAAAACCTTAAGAAGATGCCTGGTTTGTGGCATGAATGCAGGGGTTCAAGGTCACTGTTCAAAGGCAGCTATCATAATCAAGCCGTGAACCAGAAAGATCAGTTGTTTTGAAATTGCCGAAGCATTTTGTGGTGTCCTGTCCCATGGTTGGTGGAATTGTCATTGTAGTTCACACAGGCGAAGTCTGGAATTTAAGATAAGGGCCAACTTCTTCAGCTGGGAATAACAACAACAGTAACAGTAGTTACCTTTTAAATGAATACCTTACTATGGACCTAGCTCTGTGCTATGCCATTTTTTACCTTTTTACCGCTTCGCCCAATTACCTTGATACTGCCTTCACCTTTAGCTGCCGATCAGTAGCTTTTACATATTTTGGTTTTTTTTAGCAGTTGGTGTAATTGGAGCAGATGACTGGTTCATCGGATCATGGTAAAGAGTGTATACACTAGATCCATATTGCCGCTGCCTGCTGTGTTACCTTTTGCACATGTGTAACCCTTCTGTGCATCAGTTTCTGCATCTGTAAAATGGGGAGAACCATGTTACCTCCTTGGATGCTACAAAGATAATGTAAATTGTCCATGCTGGGCACTTGCAGTCTTCATACAACAAATAACCTTTTAAATTACTTACTTACAGAATGGGAGTAATTCTGACCAAATAAACAGGATAGCATTTCTCTCAAAGTCCTGACCTGCTGGTGACTTAATGAAAATGAGGAATTGAGGAAGAATTGGGATGTTTAGAACTTCTCAAGCGATTTCAAGAAGTTGTTCAAATTGTTGGTTATGCTATACTTTACTGAGGCTCAGTCTGTCTCTTTAGTGTGTGGCTTCAGACTTTCTTGCCTCCTCTGATTTATAGGATAATTCTTAAGTTTTGATGTAACTGCTACTTCAATTCTGTATTTATGTAACTGAGGCTCTTTTTTTTTTTTTTTTGTCCGCTTGTAATTTTATGAAGATAGGTTTTTATAATCGATATATCATACTGTTTTAGAACCTAGATTTGGCAAGTGAGTTTATATTTACCCTGAAAGATTACCCAAGGTTCAGAAATGGGCTAGTTTAAAAAAAATATTGTAGAAACCATTAATTTTTTTAATGGCCTAGTTGAACCCTTGTGACTTATTACACAGTTAACATTCATACCCTGGATTCCTGGTGCTTGAGTGACAGAAGGGAGATACACTGCCTTACATGTTTACTGCGACCCTCTCAGTATCTCATCCTGGGCTTATTACCTACACACTTACTGATGCATTCACAGTAATATTCTGTTGAATAAATGCGTTTACTATGATAGGTAGCAACCCATGAGACTGTTCAATGACCCTGTCTTCCTGGCATAAAATAGTTGCTAAGTCAAGTTCGTTGTGCTGAGGTCTGTCATCCAGGGAGGGAGGCTTTCCTTACACCCGCACCTGTGAGGTGGGACCCCTCACTCTTTGCCCTTCCCTGCTTGGCCCATCAGCCAAGCATTTGGTGTTCGGCCATCACATGAAGGGAAGCACCCAGAAACTACAGGAGTTTTAGAACACCCGGACAACCTCGCTGTCCCTCCAACTCCAGGAGGTTCAGACTTGAAATAATCATGAAAGAGTCTAACTGTGACTGATTCTCTTTTAAACACTGCACTATTTGGACTCGGCTCCACTTGGCCCACGCCTTGTGGAACAGACACAATGAGGCCGGTCTCTATCAGAGAGACAGCACACTGTGTATTGTACAGTTCGGGTTTGTTTGCCTTTGGCCGGCATGTGGGAGCCTCCCATTCTCGGAGCAGTAGTAACACCCCTGGGGGCTGGCCCTGGCCTGCATGCCCTCCCACCCCGCCGGCTCCGCCGACCCAGCCGTCGGGCTGACCACTTGTGCTCGGGAAGCCGGCTTCCTCTCCGTGCTCGGGCCAGGGGCATGCTTGTGCCTTGCACGGCCAGGGACTTGCAGCTGTCCGAGTTGCAGACTTTCTGACTTGGTGTTTTCCGCCAAGAATGCAGGCTGATAAATGCAGGACAAGTAGTAGAAGTGTCAAGAAGGAGCTGGTGATTGAATCCCCCCTGCAACGCAAGGATGCAGCCCAGGGCGAAGAGGAAGCAGAGGGCGCGGGGCCAGTGCTGGTGAGAGCGGTCGCCCACAGCGTTTCTGTGGTCTTCTCCACCAAGTGCTTTTATTGTGTGTGTGTGTGTGCTGAGCGCCTTCTGGCACTCTGGCTTTAAAACTTGCTCTGCCTGTCTCTTGAACTCTCCTTTCTTCTCCTGTAGATTCACTTTGGTTCCACTTTGATTTTTCTTTGGGAGGAAAGAAATGTTGACATTCTGTGGATGACTGTGGTTTCCAGGAGGCTGCTTTGTCTAGCAACAACTTTGTATTGTTCAAAATTCTGTCCCACCTAGCTGCGGTGTTGGCCGGACATGAACCCAGGGAGGCACGTTGCAGTCGCCTTCTCTGGAGCTGGCAAAGAAATCCTTTGCAAGATGAAAACATTTCTGCATGATGTACTTCTGTTATTGTGAAAAGTAGGATGACATTGGGGTGTTTTAAGGAACATGACTGTTGAAGTTTCGTGTGTTCTCACTCACTCATTTTAATAGGTTAGCCTTGAACAAAGTAAGAAATAACCTAAACTTTGAACCAACTGATGGAAATGTTTTCCTTCTTGTCATTAGCTGAGCTCATAGCAGTTGGGATGAATTCAAAGAGCTCTGATAGACTTTGAAAGGGAGGAATGTGAAAAATGGTTGTGTTGTTATCATCGATGAGTAGGTTGTGCTTCTCTCTTGGAATTTCTTTAGTACAATAAAGGCACATAATTTTTTAAGCAAACTGCAAAAAAAAAAAAAACAAAAAAACCACCAACATGCACTACAGAGGGGACAATTGAGCCTTTCAAATGATCTGTTAGAGGGACTGGTAAACTAGTAGTTAGTGATTTTTTTATATAGTGATTTTTTTTTTAAAACATAGAGGTTCAGTTGCTATTATAAAGTGGTTAACTAACTTAATTTTTAATTAGTGTCTTTAATAGTCTGAACTGAAACTTCCCTGTAATGGATTGGATTTGAACTAAATTGTTTTGCTCAGCGACACGTGAGGCTGCCTCACATTGTTTTGCCTTCAAAATGATACTGCTAACTGTGAACTGAGAAAGTCTTTAAATATGATGGGCTTTTTCACTGCAGATTTTCATCTGAGTGATTTCGTTTTCTTCCCTCTGGTATATTGTGTAGAGATGTTATTCATTATCTTGGATTCCTTTCTGCTAGCACAATAGTGCATTTATCCATTGAGTACTAGAGCCCCTTGCCTGCCGCGTAGATTTAACTGGTTTAAGCTCCTTGCTGATGTAACTTAGGATTTCTTGGAGGAAGTTGTGTGGTTTGCGTTCCCTTGTGAATATTCTTAAAAGTCTTTGTCAGTGTTTCTCCAGATGTGTAGAAATATTTATCCAGAGGCTTAAATACACTATAGAAAGATGCTGCATGATTTTTTTTTTTTTTTTTTTAAAATCCCACAAGTGATTTTTAAACTGTTTCCTTCTCAGGGCACCTGGTTGCTCAGTTGGTAGTGTAGTGCATGTGACTCTTGTTCTCGGGGGTCATGAATTTGAGCCCCATGTTGGGCGTAGAGATTAGTTAAAAAAACAAAACAAAACAAAACAAAACTTCTTTCTCTTTTTACTGCTCAAAACATCAGCTGCTCACATCCCAGTTACTTGTTTCTGTCAGTCTCACCCTAGGCCGGTCCACGGGGAGTTCCTTTTTCCGCTGTCCTGGTTGAGGCTGTGCCGGCAGCCGCTGTATCCACTGGTCCAGAAGCTGCATGGGGAGCTCAGGCCCTGAGCATCTGCAGAGACAGGTGTGACAGAAGGGTGAAGGCAGCAGGGACACACCTGAGAAGCTTTCTCTTTTCTTTTCTTTTTTTTTTTTAAAGATTTATTTATTTGATAGAGATCACAAGTAGAGAGAGAGGAAAGGGAAGCAGGCTCCCCGCCGAGCAGAGAGTCCGACTCGGGGCTCGATCCCAGGGTCCCAGGACCAAGACCCTAGCTGAAGGCAGAGGCCCTAACCCATGGAGCCACCCAGGAGCCCCCTGAGCAGCTTTTTCTTATCTGATACCGTTCCTCTTCTTCCCCAGCGGAAGCAAGATAATACAGAGCTCCTAACGGGTAAGAGAAGCAAGGATATCGCAGCAGGGCCTCTGTCCAGGTCGGATCTTCTTACTTGTGATTATTGCTCCTTACAGCCAATGAGTCCGACTCGGGGCTCGATCCCAGGGTCCCAGGACCAAGACCCTAGCTGAAGGCAGAGGCCCTAACCCATGGAGCCACCCAGGAGCCCCCTGAGCAGCTTTTTCTTATCTGATACCGTTCCTCTTCTTCCCCAGCGGAAGCAAGATAATACAGAGCTCCTAACGGGTAAGAGAAGCAAGGATATCGCAGCAGGGCCTCTGTCCAGGTCGGATCTTCTTACTTGTGATTATTGCTCCTTACAGCCAATGAG
>NC_081571.1:73020412-73217665 GCF_022355385.1 Mustela nigripes | reverse complement strand
AATCTGATAAACTGCGGGGAAGACAGCCTTTTCTTCCAAGATGATTTTTTAAAAAAAGTATGCCAGCACAGTCATGAGATCTATTTGTTAGTGCCGTTCCTTATTATCTCCCGTAGCCCAGGTACTTGGTGAGAGTACAGTGTGTAACATTTAAAGAGAAGGAACTTACTTTATTCAACAGGTAACATTTTAAAGTTAAGTTTTGCTGGTTTTAGTTACGTGCACAATCAGTCCTTGGGGGAAATGTCACATAGTTTAGAAAGCATAAAAATAATGAGTGTGTGTAAATATAGTGTAGAACTAGGGAAACATAAAGTGCCCTTATTTTTACTCCAAGTGCTCACAATTAGTTATTTGGTGGATACACTTTCTTTTTTGTTTTGTTTTTATTTTTTTAAAGTCCTCTCTACACCCAACATGGGGCTTGAACTCAAAACCCTGAGATCAGGCATTGCATGCTTTTCTGACTGAGCCATCCAGGCGCCCCGGTGTATAGTATACACTTTCAGACTTTGTCCAGTACATATAAAAATATAACTTCTTGTGGCGTATGTGTTTGGAAAATGTACTGTACTATAGATTTCTGCATTAAATTACTCCTAGAACAGATCAAAAACATCTTTCTTTATCACCATAGACTTATGTCATTATTCTTAATGGTTGTGTGATTCTCAATTTTATGGCAGTATCATAATTTGATGGTTATTCAATTTGTTTCCAATTCTTTGCAATTAGTACAATGGACGGTCATTGAGAAATGCCTTTGTGGGCTGTGGATGACTAATAGTGCACTTACTAGCAACTATAAATATATCTTAAAGCACTTAATGTAAGCCAGTATTTGTTCTGTAAAACGTCAATCAGAAGTCTCTTCTTGCTGCTTTTCTTGGGCATTTATATTTCTTTCTCCTCTGCCAGGACAACGGTTGAAGTCTCCCTGGGCAGCGGCTGCTTGTTCTGTGCTAGGTAAAGCCAGTGTGTCTTAGAAAAGTAAGTGGGTGGACGTTCTGAAGTTTCAGGGGCTGCTGGGGTTCCACTTACACTTACCTTCATAGATGGGTCTTGTCCCCTCATTTTGACGGTAAGCAGGGGACGCTCTGCGTGGTGAAACTTCTCCATGCCCATCCAGGCTCACTGCCAGCCCCATTGAAAAATGACTTTGTGGGCTGTGAATGACTAACAGGGGAACAATCAGGATATTCTTGACGTCTGCAGGTTAGTTACCCTGTTTACATTTGAATACTTATTTTTGCCTCCCCCAAACTCTAAATTCCTGGAAATAATTTATTCTAATTGGTATTTCTCAGCAATTTAGAGGAACAGGGTGTGGCCTCAAAGAGTCAGGAGTAGCTGGGGTATATGTCGTTTGTGTTGCCCTTTTGTTGGGTTATTTTCAACAGGCATTGGAGAACTGTAGTACAGGTCTTATTTGGGGACTTTGGAAGGTTGAAAGATGTGAAGATAAAAAAGAGGTGAATTTTCATGTGTTAGGTATACTCATGAGATGTTTTTTTAAGAGTTTCTTTATTTAAAGATTTATTTGAGAGAGAGAGTGAGCACATGCGGGAATGAGTGTGAGCAGGGGCAGGGGAGAGGGAGAGAGAACCTCAAGCAGACTCCCTGCTGCGCTCGGACCTAGATGCAGGGCTCGATCTCACGACCCTGAGATCACGGCCCGAGCTGAAATCAAGAGTTGGACACTTAGCCTCTCTGAGCCACCCAGGGGCCCTGAAAAGTTTATTTTTCGAGACATCTTTTCTCTTTGCTATTTTTCTGGGATCTTTAAGTGGTAAAAATCGAGTCTGAATTCTTAGTTTGATATTTTCAATGAACACATGTTTAGCTAAATGGCTACATGGGAGGCAGTACCTGTGGCGATATAGTAACGGGTAGGAGACCTGGCTTCTGGCTGGACAAGGAGGTGCACTGCCTGGGAAAACCTTTCTCTCTCTGAAGTTCTATTTACTCTAGAAATAGACAAAGAAGTGAATTAAGACACAAACCCTGTAGTGTAAGGCAATGATCATGTTGTTGTGTAAATCCTATAAAACTTTAGATGACTGTGATTGAGTTAATTAAATTATGCTTATAAAGCCCTTTGGCCTTGTAGATTTTCCGTCATCCCTATAGGCATCTTTAGAAGTAATTAATGATATTAATGACATTGGTGATATTTAATAAGTAGTTTCTTTGTGTTTTCAAAATCCTGAGTGGTGCAGGAAATTTCCTGTAAGCTTTCTAAAGAGACATATTCCAGGTGATAAAACCAGGAAAATTCATTTATTCAGGGCCATAAATCTCCACTGTGCTTGTTGGTTTTCCCCTTGATTTGTTTATTTGTTTTTCTTATTCAACCCACATTTATAAGCACTGAGAATTACCAGACTTACACTTACTAATACCCTTCTTCTCCACAAGCAGCCAGGTCTGGCTAATGAAGGACTCTCATATGGTATTTATTAGGAACAAGGAGTGCTAATCTCACCCATCCTTTTCCACTTAGGCAGACAACACTTAAATCATAGTTCCAGCAAAGACATGTTTTCTTGAATTTTTAGCGTCCGAAGCAGGCCCAGCCCTGCGTTACAGAAGGCACAAGGACCCCCGACCGTTCATATAAACAGTTTTCATGAATGAGGCCCCCGAAGGAGCACATGTATTTTGTGATGCTGTCACTGGAAGGAATCTTTGGGGACTGCATGCTTAGATGGGTCGGGGTGAACTGACAAAGCCTGCAGACATGGGAAACTGTCCCAGAGAAGGGACTTTCACAATTGTGTCACTACAGAACGCATGCAGCTCCTGTGTGCTGCTTTCTCCTGTTGTTCATCAGTAGGGAAGTGGGAGGGCTGATCGCTGTATTTTTTTTTTAATGGCAAGGTTGATTTCTTTTGTTTTTTGTTTTTTTTTTTTTGAGTACTAACAAAAATATATAGTGCCTTGCTCTGTGCCAGACACTGCTTTAAGCCTGTAACACAGATCATTTCAATTCTCACAGTTCTAGGAGACAAGTGCTATTATTGTTTCTCTTTTTTACAAATGAGAACACAGCACAGAGAGGTTAGGTAACTTGGTAGAAGTTACATCTTTAGTAAGTGCCAGAGCTGGGGATTTTTGTCTTCCAGCAAGATGATTTTCCAAAATGCATACCTGGACACTTAACATACAATTCATAAACAAATACGAACATATTTGCTTAGGGTTAGCGTTGGTATTACAAAGATGAAAGAGACATCTTACTCTCTTCCTAGGTGTATTTTTTTTTTAAGATTTTATTTATTTATTTGACAGAGAGAGATCACAAGTAGGCAGAGAGGCAGAGAGAGGAGGAAGCAGGCTCCCTGCTGAGCAGAGAGCCCGATGCAGGACTCGATCCCAGGACCCTGGGACCATGACCTGAGCGAAGGCAGCGGCTTAACCCACTGAGCCACCCAGGCGCCCCCTAGATGTATTTTTTTAATGAATTTACAGACCCAGGATAACCCTGAAATGCTTATTCCCTAACCAGTAACATGGGCACCTTGGGCCCTGTTGGGTTTGGAGAAGGCTGCTGTTTGCTCCAAGGGCTCTTTGATGGGTCGTGGCTGGGTACGGGGCAGCCGAGCTATGTCACAGGCGCGGGTGGTGTGGGTGACCTCACAGAAAGCCCTTTGGAGACCGGAGACATATTTTTGGTTCCAGATCTGCCTTGCAGCCCCTGCTGATCATCCCCCTCCCTTCCCCTCCCCTGCCCCAGTCCCCGCTTCAGCAGTTTTCTCATCTGTGAAATGAGAAGCACGTAGTAAATAATCTGAGTCCTCTTCTGGGGCTAAAGCTCCACAGTTCGGGGTTATTAGCTTTGCTCCCAGAATAACCTGGGATGGAGTCAGGCCAAGAGCCTGCAGTTTTAGTTTCAGGTTCTGTGTTCAGTTTACTCAAAATTTTCTGGGTTTTGAGTTGTAGGAGCTACAAAATAGGGGATATTGGATTGCCCTGCAATGTAGTGGGTAAGATGCGTGAATTGGGTTGGCCAGCCTGGAAATGGATAGAAGTGGCAGCAGAATTTGGGGTTAGCAGGGAGAACCATGCAGGACAGTCACAAAGGCCTGACAAGCCTGCAGATGACGTATCACTGTGAGTATAATTTTAGAAGCAAGAAGGCTTGGAAATTATAGTTTATCCTCCACCTTCCAGAAGTTTGAAATATCCCTGTAATGTGATATAGCTAGTCCTACGGTTCTCTTAGAGTGACATTTTGAGGTTTTAGAAGTTTCTAGTGCTCACTTTGCATTCAGGAGTCTGTACCACCTCCCAGTGGATCTCTGAGGGTTTAGCCAGGTTCTCGGGGTTGGGGCGGGGGGCAGCGGGGACCAGGCTGAAGTTCTGTTTCGGGATCTCCTTGCTGTGGGGCAAGGGTGAAGCAGAAGTGACTGATGCAAGGAGCCGGGGGCTCAGGCACAAGACCTGGGTCCTTTGCCTTTTAAACCTACTTGACATTTCTGAGCTAAGTCTGGGCTTCTATCAGATGGAGATAGTAGTAGTGACTGCCCTCCAGTGAGCTCGTCTCCAGAGGTTATCTAGACTGCCCCTGTCGACTTACCGCAGTGAATCTTTCTTTGCTCTGGGCTGTGCTCGGACATGCTGCCAGACTGCTCTTTCCGAAACCCAGATAAACTCCTTTTCTAATTTTCCTTTGCAGAGAAGGCAAAGCATGACTTACTTGATCCTTGGAGGCCAGCCCTGAACTGGCCTCCTCTCTCATACCTTCCAGAATGCATCCCGACCGGGCCCCACAGCTGCTCCTGTACCTGGCACGCCTCACTACCAGACCGTCCCAGTCTGCCCTTCAAGTCGCAGCACACACGCCCGCTCCTCCAGGAAGCCTTCCCTAACCCTCGCCCCACATTTTCCCACAGGCTGTGTGCTCCTTGCGCTCCGTGTGTTCCATGGTGGCATCACTCTTCTAGAACGTTCAGTTATTATACAACTCTGCTGCATTGTAACTAAGGCTTATACCCCAGTTTTCCCCACTAATGGCCGGGGTTGGTGGGGGGGAAGCTTAGGCCCCAGTGGGAACCGTGAGTGTTTTGTTTTCTTTGTATTCCATCTCTGACATAATATCAGTGCTCCCTCTGCCACGTCTTCTGTTCTTTTTGGCGTGGTCTTGGTCACTCTTTGAGGACTGTATTGGCGAAGAATGGGTTACAGAAAGGACCCTCCAGGAGAGACTGGATCTTCTTCAGCCTTCCCTCTCCCCCTTTAAAGGTTTAGCCACCAATATCCACAGGGGTTGAACTGCCAGAAGTAAAAAGGGCTGCATCTAGAGGAAACTGCTTGACTAAGTAGGCTGTGGGTATTATGCCCTGAAACTCTCCTGTGCTTCTGTTATTTTTGATCTAAAATGCCAACCAGCATTTTATGTGAGTGCTTGCTTGAGTACAGAAGTGCACATTTATGTGAACAAAGTCATAACTCTTTTCTGTCTTCGTCTTAGCCAGTGCCCTTTTGTTATCTGTACCACTTCCTGTCACCTGTTCACCTCCTATGGTTATAGTACATTTGGAGAAAATCATTGTGTGACCTCAGTACCAGCATCCCATGACTGTACGTGGAAAAGGTAATGGAGACCCGTAAGATACGGGGCAAGGAGGAGACCTCTTCCTGGGGGAGAAAGGTAGGAAGGACAGGAAAGGTGGGGCGTCTTAGCATTAACAGTGCAGGGTGCCTCCTTTACTTGACAAAGATGAAACCTGTCTTGTCTATAATGCGGGATGGTATTCTTCCAAAATCTTTCTTGTCCCCACAAGTAACAGTTTCAAGAAGTGGTTAGTCCTTGGTTTTGCCTCGAATTTTAAAAAATTACCTGTATGTTAAAGTTTCATGCAGTCTAGAATAGTACTGTTTAATAGAAATACAGCATGGGCTATATACGTAATTTTAAAATTATTGGTAGCCAAATTAAAATTTAAAAATAGGTGTAATTAATTTTGGTAATGTAATTTTAAGCCATTATTGCCAAAATACTATTTTAGCATTTAATCCTTACAGAAATATCAAGGCATTTTATGTTCTTTTATTCCTGCTAAATCTTTGAAATTTTATGCCTCTAGTTTTTCTGAATTCAGAATAGCCACATATGGCTGGGGGCTACTGTATTGAACAGTGTGGGTCTGTAGACTTATGTATTCTGTAGCTTATGTACCTCCAACCAGAAAGTTGTTGTTTGGGGAGGGGGGTGAGTCATTGGATGGGGTACTGTATTTGTGACCCTGTGGAGGGAAAAGGCACGATTTAAGTGTGTAGTTGGGCTTGCCTCATAAAGATGACCCTTAAACTATTTATTGGTTAAGTAGATTAAATACTACCCGATGACATTAATATATGTCCCAGCATTCAAACCTGGTTCTTCAGGAAGACTTAGTATCTTGGGGTATGATTTTTAATATTCTTGAGACTGAAATGAGTTTTTTTTTTTTTTTTTCCATGAAAGGACTCTGCCTTTTCTCTTTCCCTTGGTGAAATCATGGAGTAGGGAGGGAGTCTGTTTTGGCGGGGGAGGGGGGGGTTCAGTGCCCGGGATTGGGCGGAAAGCCTCAGACTTTTGTCCTCCCTGGAGATGTGGTGGCTGAGGCATCACAGTGTGCAGTGGTGCTGTGCAGTTGTCAAACAAAGGGAAGTGGAGACATTGGGGAAACATTTCCTATTCTAGAACACGGACGTTCTATCGTGCTTATTGCAGGTGAGTTATGGGACGGGTCCTGGGCTTGCAGCCAGGAGACCCAACGGTCACCATCTGTGTGACCTTCACTCATTTATGTAACCCCTGTGAGATTCAGTTTGCTCATCTGTGAAATGCTGATGATACATACTGATCTGGGAGGAGGTTTCGTGAGTTAATGTGTGTGTGATCCCGCAAAGGCATATGTGTTTTGTAGGCACCAAAGTTTTCTTGTGTCCGGGTGACACAACTTTGTATGATCCTCATGACCATCATTTCATTCCTGCCCTGAACAGGTGCTGTACATTGAACCTTTTCAATAACCGTGAGATGATGACAGAGAACTTGTTCCTTTTCCCATTTTCTGATGTAGATACAGAGATTTAGTAACCTGTCCCAAGGACACATAGCCAATAAGCAGTTGGAGCTAGGATTTCCTAAAAATACTTTTAAATATGAAATTCTCAAACATGCACAAAAGTAAACTAGCAGAGGGCTTCTCAGACTTGGTTGGGCCTCAGAATCACGTGGCTTTGTTAAAAACCCAGACTGCTAGGCTCCACCCCCAGAATATCCGATTCAGTAGGCCTGGGATGAGTTTGCATTTCTCACAAGTTCCAGATGATGCTGGAGCTGCTGGTCTGGGGTTGCACCTTGAGAACCCTTGGACCAGTGTAATGAACTCCTATCTGCCTGTTTTGAAATCTGACTGTATTGGGCCTTTTAAAGCCTTTTAGCTTAATTACTTGACCTTTTCAGTTCATATTTCCAAAAATAGTTTTTATTGACATAGGAGGAATTAAGAATTTCAAGCAAAATGCTAGAAAGAAAAATTGTTGGCTGGAAAAGGATCTGTCGTACGGATTTAAGACAGAATTATTTATACAATTATCTTGGTGTATCTTTTTATTTTTTGCTTTCATTATTCCTTTATGCTTGTGCAAAAATGGCAGGCAGAATTGGAAGCTGGGATGCATGCGTGAGAGGCACACGCTGAGCCCACCCCCCCCCCCCCCCAGGCTCTCGGTCTGTTCTCTCTCTCTCTCCTCTGTACACCCTCCTCTGCCTCTCTTAGCGCATGCTCCGCATCAAGGGAGAAGACCTTCGGACACGGTCTTTGCAAGGACGACATCCCCATGCCACTCAGCCCTCTTCTCGTGTGCCTCCTGGGCACCGGGCGTGGAGGAGTCCCCCTCCATCCCTGTCTGGGCTTCTCTGATTACCATTCTCTGCACATCCCCGTTGAGCACAGCTGACTAAAAGCAAGGAGCTCTGTGGGTTTTCATTAATTGGTCTTATCTTTACTACCTCAGTTTGCATCCTTATGTGTCTCTTAGACCATTTTCTAGATGTTATTGATTTGGTGGTTTTCACAGAGTCTTTAATTCTGTTTATTTTAGTAATAGGATAATAATTTTTGGTAAACCACAGTTATTTATAAAACTGACAAATACAAAACCCAAACTCTTTTCCTTCCTTCCATCAAACTGATGTTGCGTGTCCCAAGTTTTGCTAGTGCTGACATGCCTCATTAAATAAAATCTTCATTTAGTGACAAGTCCTCTCATTTGAGGCTTTTTTAAAAGTTCTGTATAAAAAGGGAATTCAGCACCTTATCAGTGTTTATAATATAAAGAACGGTATTCATAAGCACGTCATTCTTTTAGCCTGCTCTGAGGACAGCACCGCACTTCCATGTGAGAAATCCATTTAATGTCTGAGGCTTTGGTGTCCGCTATGCAGTCTTCTAAACATTCACCAGTTCATTAACCGTGTGGGAATGCTCAGGTTTGAGCTTGCTTCGCAGTCCAAGCTTAGATACGGTCTCTTTTTCCTCCAGTTCTTTGTATCACGTGCTTGTGCACATGGTTATTGAAAGTGCAAAAGTCAAAATGTAGAGGCCGAAGGGAAGAGCATGGAGCAGGGGTTAGGAGACCTGGGATCCGGGCCCATGCTTGCCGGCAACTCCCCATGGGCCTGGGGACAGCCACAAAACTCCCACGCTCCTGGGTTTTCCTGTCTGTAAAACAAGAAGGAATCTTAGGTTCCGATGTCTGCACATCGTAGTTCTAGTGTTACCAGACCTCCTGCTCCTTTTAAACAAGCATGCTTCTCAAAGCCGCCCAGGCCATTGTTCCCGCGCACACTGAGGAACAGTCTGGAGAAGAACATGTGTTATTGGAGGGGACGTGATCATATTTCGATTATCATGATCTCTTTAAGTTTTTGAGTCCCGGGTCGAGGGAAGGAAGAGCATGTGTGGGAGGGCGCTTTCCTGGGGGAGCACGGCACGGGACCCGGTTCTGTGCCGCTTAGCCCCCTTCCTCCTGCACCACTTTCCTTCCTCAGGGCCCATCGCAGTCTGGCACACTTGCCACTCTGGCCTCCTCTTCCAGTGTAGGGAGTAGTCCAGGGTGGCTCAGAGACGTGTGGGCACCCCAGGCCAGCCAGTCATTGGTACCCCCTCAGACAGATGCCATTCAAATTGCTTACTGTTTATTTATGTCTTGTTTGTTTGTTTGTCTGTAGGCTCTGTGCCCAGCTCAGAGCCCAGCTCAGGGCTTGAACTCACAACCCCAAGATCAAGCCCTGAGCTGAGTTCACGAGTCAGACACTCAACCGACCGAACCACCCAGGCACCCCAGTTGTTTATTATTTTAGATGATGGATAAGTTAATTGAGCTTGTTTAGAGGGTTGCTTGGGGCACCGCCAGTCCTCTCCGACAACAGCGCTGCCCGCCTGACCAGGGAAAGCAGGGTCCTACAGTTAAGCATTCTGTTTCCCCCACATGTCCGTTGCTGAGCCCCTTGCTCACCTCGGGTCGCTTACTCCATGTTCTTGGCAGAGGCACCCCCATAGGGTGCCCTTTCAGAAGGGAGTTCTCATAAATGTCATTTTCTCTCTCGCGTTGGGTTTCCAGAGATGCTGCGGCATCCCCGGAGACTGGCTTCCCAAGCCCTTGGCCTCTTGGCACCTCCGTCCTCTTTATGTACCTCTGCCCGAGCTGTCCTGAACAGATCGCTGTTTCTGGAACTCACAGTGCTGAGAGGAGGATTTATCTGGAAGCTAAGGATTCTTCAGTTTCCAGATTCCTGCCAGGGCCCTGGGAGGGCCTCCAGCAACTTTATATTCAAAATTTTGTATTTTTTTTTTAACACATTCCCCTTTCAAATATGCAAATTTCAGGCCGCACAAAATCTCGTTCCATCGAGGAACGTGCTCTTTGGTGTCTCCATTTTCTCTGCAAGGACTCCCCAGTCCACTCCGAATCCTGGCTGGCCCACTCCTCTTTTAGACTCGGCTCTGAAGCACCCCACATTGTCAGGTTCCGTCCCTCATCTGACACATATTCATCGGGTGTCCACACTCTGCCAAGCCTTGTTCTAGGTGTTGAGGGAACAGTAAATAAAATGGAAATCTTTGCCTCTGTGGAGCTTGTAATCTAACTGGGGGTCAGGTGTGGGGGAAAGCCAGTTCATACTAACGGGGTCAAGTGCCACGTCTGTCTGTCTCCCCTCTGGACTGTGAGCTCCCTAGAGTGGGGTCTGTGTCCTTATGATCTTGGTGTCTCAAAGACCTGGCACAATGCGTGTGGATAGGGACAGGCTCAGTAAAAGTCTGTGGAGAGAGGGAGCACATAGTTGCTAATAACATTTGCATGTGAGGAAAGGATGCAATTACTAATTACAGGAAAATGAGGATTTTTCCCTTAAGATTTAAAAAAAAAGATTTTATTGATTGATTTGACAGAGAGAGACAGAGAGATCACAAGTAGGTGGAGCAGCAGGTGGGGGAGACGGGGAAGCAGGCTCCGTTCTGAGCAGGGAGCCCGATGCGGGGCTCGATCCCAGGACCCTGAGATCATGACCTGAGTCAATGGCAGAGGCTTAATCTGCTGGACCAGTCAGGCGCCCCTCTCTTCAGATTTAACCACTTCATGAAGTTCCTGGTGGGCGGATGCAGTGAGAGTTGTGTGTAAGAAAGGAGCAACGGGAAGGCTCCCTGGGCAGCCCCGACTGACTCCTGGCTTCGGAAGGAGCCTTCTCGTTGCAGAGCTCATTGCTGCATGCTCCCCTCCCCAGGGACAGTGTTGGGGTCCTGTCGGCAGCGTCGAGAAGTGCACCATTTTGAAAATGGACTAAGTTCCGTGAGGAATTTTTATCTCAGCCAATCAAGTAGCTTTTACAGTCATGCAGATAAATCAAGGAAGTTTTAAATTCTTTATAAGCAGAAACAATAAATTTCTCTTTTCTTAAAATAGAAAGCTCCCAGAGTTGCTGTTTCCTCAGTTTGCTATTTCAAGAAGCGGTATTCAGGATTGAGCTTGTGTTAACATTTAATTACCAGAGACACAAAGTCCAGAAATGACTAGAAAGTTCCCAGGAAGCTATCCTGTCAGAGGGAGAAGCAGTGAAATCAGTAAGCCTGTCTGCTGAGCTCTTCCTGTGGTTTTCGAGGCTTCATACATGATTGGCCAAAATTGAGCTCATCTGTGCGCCTGTACTCTCCAGCTATCCTGGATTCCAGAGGAATCTCATTTTCCTGGCATCCAGAGGAGTCCCTAGCTTCTGTTTGCCTTTGGATCTGGAATTTCAATTTGCATGGATGTTCGGCAGCCAGACCCACAGCAACAAATGCTGGAGGAAGGAGTGAGGTTAATGGGGAGGACACTGCGGAGCATGCCTTTTGTCACCTGTGACTGCCACAGGATCACGGGCTCACCATGCTGCCCCTGCTTCCACCAATGGATGGGTTCTGGTGGGGTCGTGGTATCAGGGGCTAACCTGTACCCATGTTGTTCCTTGAGATGCAGCTCCTCCTTCCCACTGTCCTGATCACATGGCTTTGGCTTCAGACCTTACCCGTAGATCTTCAGCAAGGAAGCCAAGATTTCTGTTCATTGTTATGCACATGTCTGTGGGCACTGGGCCTCCCAAAACTCTCTAGTAGAGTCTGCCTCCGCTCTGTCCTCTGAAGGGCCACCTAACCAGCTGTGAGCATTGCAACATGGGGCCTACCGCCTGCCCCTCTCACCGCCTCTAGAATCTTCAGTCCTGCTGCTCTCATGGCCCTGCCCTAGGGGAGTGGGTCTGAAGTGCTTCTGTCTACACCCGAACCCCCCAACTGTTGTTCTTCTCGGTCTTGCCTGACACAGGCTTCATCAATACTCCATTCAGTTTTTAATGGAAGCGTCTATTGATACTTATTTTGGGCTCAGTCCCTGAATCCCAGTGTCATCTCTGTTAGTATACAGTTTCCTCTGTTTGGCCTTTTGTGTTTCCTTCTTTGTGCATGCCCTTACCATTGTTGTCTGTTGAATTTTACATGTCCTTGGAGCGTGCAGGAAAGTTTTTGTGAACAGATTGGTTAAAAAATGTCTGTGCAGCCTTCACCACTCCCCTCCCCCAACAAAAAAAATTCACTGTCACGCAGACAACACATTAAATAATAATAATGCTTATAATAGTGAAAATGACACTTTTATCATTTCAGTATCATTTTATCATTTCAGTAGTGAAAATGGCATCATTTATCACGTGCCAGCTTGCGGGCTCTCTCAAGCATTTCCCCAGCACGCACCCAGCAGAGCCTGATAACAGCCCCGCACACCTGTGCAGCCCAGCTTTCTTCTCCCTGAACTGCACTGCCTTTGATTTGATCCACATGTGGGGTATCTCTGAGCAGATCCAGGTTTTGTGAGTGATGCAGTTTAGAACGTGGGGGCCTTGTCTAAAAATGTGATTCCAAATTATAAATACAAAACGAGCCCTGGAAGTTAATATATATTTAGACGTTGAAAGGAAATAACTGCAAATTAAAAAGCTACCTCAAAACATAAATGACAGAAATACAAGCAAATAGCACATTTTTTTTAAGGTTTTATTTATTTATTTGACAGAGATCACAAGTAGGCAGAGAGGCAGGCAGAGAGAGAGAGAGAAAGGAGGAAGCAGGCTCCCTGCTGAGCAGAAAGCCCGATGCAGGACTTGATCGAGGACCCTGAGATCATGACTTGAGTCGAAGGCAGAGGTTTAACCACTGAGCCACCCAGACGCCCAGAACAACACATTTTTATGAACAGATCTCGTGGTACATCTCAGTAATACTGTCTTCCCTACATTTTGTTTGGTTTCATACTGTTATCACCTCTTCATATGATCATGGTTTGATCACTCTTATTCCAAGGATGGATCATTTAAACTTACCTGTAGCATTTAGTCAACATCTGTATTTTATTAATCACTGTTCAGCAAAGTTCCCTCTAGTTTAATAACATAGGGTAACATCACATAAATTTTTAGGATTGAAAAAAAACCTCTAGTAGGTTTCCTTCATATATGAACTGAATAATTTGGGGGTATTCTTAGATTGTGCAATAGCTTACCTCAAATAACCCCCCAGCAGTCCTGGGGCCAAACCCTTGGAGATATACTTGTATTGCAACATAGCCCCTCATGCTGCCCCTCATGTGACGTTGAGTCATGACCTTGGGTGGACTGACATTGTAGCCGTGGAAGCCAAGATGCAGAGCAGAAACTGAACTCTGCACAGACTCAGGCCCTGGACAGGGGTCAAGGCAAGTGAGGGACACCCATCTTTTCCCACAGTTGTTATGTCCCTGGGTCCTGGGCTAGACGCAGGGGTGTGGGGGGCAGAGAGAAGGAGACTCAGCCCTACCTCAGGCCACTGAGAGTCAAGAAGGTAAGCTGTTCGCTGGTCGTTTCAACCCAAGGCAGAATGAACTGCACTCCAGTTCTGCTACTAACTGGGGTGTCCCTGTTAGGAGGTGTGCCCAGGTACAGAACCAAGTACTTTTTGTGTGCCCTGGGGCTGGAGCAACTCTGCATTCACTCTGTTGGCATATTTGCCTGTGGGAGATTAGTGTTTAGAGGAAGGATTCTGCTAAAATAGGACATTTGTCAGCGGCAGCCCACAGCTGTAGGCTGGTGACAGGTGCAGAGGTGTGAGTGAGTGACAGGAGGAGCAGGCTTGTGTCACAAGTGGGGCCCCATTGCTTCTGTGCTGGGCCTAGGGGTTAGAGATACAGTGAGAACCCGCATGGCAGCCTCCACAGGACAGTTGCACGTGGGTCAAGGAGTTCAGAACTTTGCCCACCTGAAGAATTCTCACTCTTCAGCACCTTGAGGCATCACTTTGGTGCTGAACTGAGGAAATGTCCCTGCCCATGGGTGGCAGTCGGCTCAGCCTCCTCCCTTAGCTCTGCATTTAACTTCTGCCAGCACCTCCTGCTATCTTGAATTAATGTTTACAAGCCACCCTCTCCCACTCTCCAGAATGTCCTCAGCTCCGCTCCGTGGCTACTCTCCAAGGAATGACAGCCCTCCCCAAGAACTGTATAAAATTTTGGAAAATCATATGTATACACATTTTGGGGAGAGTGGGCCCAGGTTCTCAGAGGGGTCTGTAACCCTAACGAGGTTAAAAACCTCAGGCCTGGGCTTGTTCCTTGTCCCTCTCTGAATATTAAAATTCCAGCCCAGGTCCTGGGACATCAAAATCCCTGGGGGAGCTTGTGCCAACGCAGATACCTAAGTCCTACCTGTAGAGTTTCTGATTCAGTTTACTTTTGTATCAGCTTCTCGGGTGCTGCTGCTTGTTACTGGGACCCCGCTTTGAGAACCAGTCTTGGAGACTTTTGTAAACTGAGAGTACCATGGTCCTTTCCCTGTCTGATTTCACAATAACCTAAAAAGCAGATGTTCATAAATGAGGACATTTAACTTCCAAATTGGGGACAAAAGCTAAAGAAGTTGTATACATAGATTGATTTACAGTTTTCCCTTGCTACAGAAGCTGCGTACAAGTTCAGAATGTCACAGGCTCAAGAGCTGACCAAACCCCCATTGTGCTTAGCGAAACACAGCATCTTTGGCTAAAGTCCAAACCGGTGTATTCTCAGGTGTTCAAAACGTGATTCTGATGGCCCTGGATTAGCTCTGTCTATGTCCTGGGTTGATTTGGGTAATTCTGGGCTCAGAATCTTGCTTTTGACGATAGAAAATCAAGAACTTGGCTCCTGTACCTGTGTCATCCTGGGAAGGATTAAACTTCATTGTGTTGATGGCTTTAAAAACCAAGGCCATGAGCCAGATCTATCCTAAGCCTCTTTCTACTAAACAGGAAATGGGGTACTGGCAGTCTGATAATTAGCTAATTTCATTTTGCTGTTAGTCATTCCTGTCACCAGTGATGCTATAAGCCAGTCAGTTCCCTACCCCAGTGGGCTGTTCCCCACTCATGTGACCACTTGGAAAAGCTCAGTGATGCTGAAGTACAGTGAACAGCTGTAACCAGTGAATCATCCTTTCAAAGAAGAGTAGAAAATAGGCAGTTAGGCCCTTAGCCCCCAGTTGAGTAGGCCCAGAGGTATGACTTCCCACGGGCCCACTGACCTTTGTTTGTAGCTGCTGCTTCAGTCTTTATCTTCCCCGGTGTGTTTCCTCCACTTCTGCTGCTCCTGCCTGTCCTACCCCTGGGCGTCGGCCCCTTTGGTCTCTTCCTCCCCCACCTCCACCTTGTCTCTTTTCCTGTTCCCTCACCGGTCTCCATCCTCACCCTTTCTCCTCCCAAGGCCACGTGAGGCATGGTGCGGGTGACTTGTTATTTGTATTTGAAGCAAGAGCTTTTTGTCTTGCTCTTAGGTAACAAGTGAGTCACTCCTAGTTGACCCCTTTTCCTTGGGGTCAGTGGTTCTGCCGCTGCTGAATACGGCTGCCCCGTCAGGGCTCAGTGAGTGATCTAAGGATCTGTCCATGTGTCAGATCTTCACAGTCCTTGAGACCAAACAAGACATGACATTCTTCTGTGAAGATTTCCCTGATACTGAAATCAACCTTGTGGGCTTTCCTGTTTACAGGCTCCATCCCTTACCAGAACGTTGGCTTAGAAACCCTCCCCACGTTTACTCTGCTTGAGCGCTGGCGCACACAGACTCGTTAAAGGGTGGCCTGGAGAAGGAGTTCTCTGTGACAGAGGCCATGTTCTGACCCAGTCTGTAGGTTACCTTGGCTACTCGCTCAACTTGTCATCTACCTCAGTAACACGGAATAATGTTTCCATTCCTCTACCTTATCCTGGCTCTAAGTGATGTTAAAAGATAAGCTGAGGTGTATTAAAGCATTGGTAGAGTTTGAACAAAAATCATTTCAAGTCAGGCGGCACCAAACCGGAAGTTGTTAGGATCAGTTAGGAGCTTGGAGAGACTTAACAGAGGGAAAGAGCAGAAGCAAAGGGAGGAATAATTTTGTAACCTTGAGGCATTCCCTAGTTGGATTTTGGTTGGCTTAGAGATGCCACAAGGGCAGTCGAGCCCCCTCAGTGACGCAGCCTCCTTGTTTAATTAATTTTCCAGTGGATGAAGTGTGATCATCTGTGTGAAGCCTTCCAGCTTACACAGAGGCACCCAAAGCAAGGTAATCCTGACAGCCACAACCTTACCTTGAGTCATTAGCTACTTCCAAGATACAGTCAGGGGAAAACAGTAATCCATGCAGTTAACGAAAGCATATCAGAAACAGGCAGAACTGACCTGTGAATATTTTTAGAGTTTTCACTTATTAAATCTTTTAAACAATCTAGGTTTAGTCGAATGGTGAGAGAGAATCATTAAATACATTTAAGAACGTGTACACGTTGGGGTGCCTGGGTGGCTCAATGGGTTAAAGCCTCTGCCTTCAGCTCAGGTCATGGTCTCAGGGTCCTGGGATCGAGCCTCTCTCTCATCGGGCTCTCTGCTCTGCCGGGAGCCTACTTCCCCCTCTCTGCCTGCCTCTGCCTACTTGTGATCTTTGTCTGTCAAATAAACAAATGAAAATCTAAAAAAAAAAAAAAAAAAAAAAAAAAAAAGAACGTGTACATGTATTGTATCAGCCTAGAGACAGGAAACATATCAATCAGTTAATTGGAAACAGAAAATTAATATGAAGAATTATTAAATTGGTAAAAGGGATTAATTACTAACGGGCAAAGGAAACTACAGCATAAATCGGCAAATGGTGACTCTTGGGTAGAATCTGGCTGTGGCCTGTTTCTGTAAAGTTTTAACACCACTCTGTCCATTTGTTTATTTATTGTCTGTGGCTGCCTTTGTGCTCAGAGTTTAGTAAACAGTAAGCTGGTGAAGCCCGAGATATTTACTCTCAGCTCTTTGCAGGAAAAAGTTTGCCAGCCCCTGCGCTAAGAATACAAGAATAGTCTACCTAGAGAGCTGTGCTGTAGGAGCAAGGCAAAAACTCCCAAACGTCATTGGTTAGGAAAAGACCCTTTCTCAGTAGGTCCCTTCAGCACCTCTCTGACAAAGGCTGATATTGTAGAACTGTTTTCTGACAAGTAGCCTGACCTTGCCTTGTGGCCTGAAAGACCTCACTGGTGGCCCTTGTTGGAAGGTATAGGAAGGGAACACACCCAGGGGTAGTTTTGGAGGTACCCAGGGCTGGTGTAGAGGACCAGGTCACCCCCTCGGAGCTTACCTAGTCACCATCATGTGCTGGACAGTGTATGGAATAGGGGAGAATGCAGTGTCCATCTCATCCTGCTGGATGGATCTCTCTCTCTGACCTCTCTATAATGTAAGTGTAGCTGTCGCTATCTAGAACTCTGTCAGTGTGTAAAGCTATGATCACCTTTGGGTTTTCTTAGGAATATAGTCCTGGTTCCCAGAGACAGTGTTGCTAACCAGGACATCAATCCATTCTGCCAACAAACACTTAAGGACTGATTACTGCATGCAATTTAACAAACTGAAGTAAAGAGCATATTATTTAAGTCAAATTAAAGTATTCTGGAGAGTATTTTTATTGGTTTCTGTGGCAATTCTTTCTTTAAAAACACTTTGTGTTAGTCTCTCTCTTTTTTGAACATCTTCTGAATGTAGAAACCGTTCAACATTATGAATATCTTGTAGGAAGAAATTACACTCCTATTAGGATAGCTTTAATTTTTTGTGTATATTTTTATTTCTGTCCGTAAATGTATATTTTGCTAAATTATAACAGTGCCCTTGTTTGGTCATTGCATTTCTTTTCTTAGCAAGTCCAAACATCTTTGTAGAGTCTACTTTTAAATCAGGCAATTGAAGTTAAAATAGGCATTTGTATGTATGTTAGGTGGAGTAAGCCGACAACCGCTTTAAACAACTCCAGAATCTCAGTGGTTAACACAGTAGGTGCTTTTGCTCCTGCTCACGGATATTTTGGCACCTGTTTTCAGGAAGCAGCCTTCCGTTTGGTGGTTCAGGGTCCAGATTCCTTCTCTCTTGGGGCTTTATCCTCTCCTCAGGCCTCCTGAGTCCTGTACATGATGCTGGCAGAGGAGAGAAGGGAGGGAGGCCATATCAGTCACACAGGGCAGCTGGCACAGAAGATAAGCAAGCCGGGGGGGGGGGGGGGTGGATGATTAAACAACATATTTATTTCTCACCGTTCTAGAGGCTGGGAAGTCAAGATCAAGGCACCAGCCAACTTAGGGTCTGGAGAGAGCCCACTTCCTGGTTCGTAGATGGCTTTCTCCTCACAGTGTCCTCACACAGCAGAAGGGAGTTCCCAGGGGTCTGTTTTATAAAATTACTAATCAATTCATAAAGCCTCTACTTTTATGACTTAGTTGCCTCCAAAGCCCCCACTTCCTAAAACCATCACACTGGGGATTAGGTTTCAGCGTGCGAATTTTGGAAGGAATACATCATTCAGTCTCTGGCAGAGAACTTTTACGGTCCAGGCTTGGCAGTGGCCATACTCCTTCCCCTCACCTGCCACTGGCCTCAAGACACAGGGCCACGCCTAACCCCGGGGAGGCTGGGAGAGGTGGTTCCGCTGTAGCTAGAAGGAGAGAAGAGGTTTAGGGAACACGTAGCAGCCTCAGCCACAATTCCCAATGTGATGACACATACCGGATGTCTTTAATATGTTTCATTTGTATTGTCATTTGAATAGACATAAAATGTTGAGATTATGCAATCAGATGATTTTTGTTAATAGTTTCAAAAATAATCTTGTAGGAACTATTGATATTGTGGACTTAGCTACCTCTGAGAACTTGTGTGTATGTGTGTGTGTGCGTGTGCACGCTCATGCACTTGCGTGCCCGCTTTATTACTTGTCATACTGCGATATAGCTTTCTCCTTGACGTAGCCTATGTAGTGCCTTCCGTGTGGGTAGTGATCAGTAAACACCATGGCAATGCCTGGCAATAGACAGAAGAGATTTTTACTGAGAAGGCTAACTTTGGAAATAGTCAAACAAAGCATATTCTCTCATTTCTTTTCCCGCTTGCTTGTTGCCTCTAACTTCTGCTCAGTGCATGGTAAGGATGGTCGTTCCTACCTGCTCAGGTTCACGCACAAGCTCTGGTTTAGGTGATACCATCCTCTCACCCCTCATAGCTCACGTTTTTGTGTGTTTCAGTATTATATAATGAGTATGTAGACATTTCACGAGACAGGGAGATATTTTGATACTGTGAGAAGAGTTCTGTGGAGTCTTATATGAAATAGTGAGCCCTGTGGATGCTTTGATCCTGGGCCAAGAAGGGTGCCACTGTTGGCATCCAGCCCTCACTGCCAGCCCACAGTTGGACGTCTACACAGGGCAGTTCTGGAAGAGCCCGAGGCTTGGATGGGGACTGACCTAGCCAGGGGTGACCCAGGACACGACTGGATGTTCTACCAGACTTCATAGCCTCCTTTGTGCTTTTGTAACTAATAAAGCAGAATTGTAGACAGAGTACCAGGAAGCGTCTTCTGTTCTTTCGAAAATAACTTTTCTGTCTTGTTTCTGATTCTCCTTGTAGCAAAATTGACATAATGTCACTGAAGAAAAGTTGGAAAATGCAAAAATAGTACAAAGTTCTTTAATCATTTATCTATAAGAATGTTTCAATTACTTTTTTTTTTTTTTAAACTTTTAGGCGAAGCCAAAGCTGATTGAACCACTCGACTATGAAAATGTCATCGTCCAGAAGAAGACACAGATCCTGAATGATTGTTTAAGGGAGATGCTGCTCTTCCCTTATGATGATTTTCAGGTAGTTAACTTTCAAATAGAGCCATGTGGTTGGTCTCTACAAATAATTGTTTTTAATCTACTGATTTATTATTTGATTATTTAATTTTAGGGTTTTTAAAAGATAAAGATGTTATTTAAGAGAGAGAAGTCATTAAAAAAAAAAGAGAGAAGTTATATTGTTACGTTTTTCCATGCATTCCTTTATGGGTTGATTTTTAAAAATGGTATTATTTTTGCATATAAATACGTACAGATATGAATATGTGGTATATATGTTTATATATGCATATAGGCAAATACATGCATATGCATACATACACACATGCATGTATTACATGTAGGACATAAGTATTTTTTGTATGTGTTATACTTTTAATAAAAGTGCTATACTCTGGGCGGATTTAATGGACGCAAGCACCTCGTGTGTCTTATGAGCTTTGAAGAGAGATTTATGGTTTCTGCCTGTGCCTCAGTGCTAAGGAGAGCATTTGCTGGGGAGCACTGGAGGAATTTGTCGTGCGTCCTTTTAGGGTCACATTTTGGGAAGCCACCACGAGAGAACCCCTGAATGGCATGTGGGCTCCCAGGGAAGGGCTTGGGGGTAACCAGGAATGTTCTGACATCTGCTTCTCTGGTGAGCGACACGTGGTGTTCCTTGGATCTCGGGGTGTGGGGGGAGGCTTCCAGCGGACTGGCCCACCTCCTGCTGGGAGCTGCTCTGAAGATTGTTGCTTCAGGTTTCAGGTCGTGAGAGCCCTGTGGCCGAGCCACCCGCAAGAGCTGTGAGGCCAGTGAGGAGGGATAGTAGGACCCCAGTGGTGTTAGAGGCCTGGCTGCCTGCGGTCACTGTGGGTTTAGGTTACTCTCCTTGCTCTCTGGGACCTGCCTCATTGTGTGCTTCTTATCTGCCTCGAAGCTTCTTTACCTGGTGCTGTTATCCATCCAATGCCCTGTTTTCTCTGAATTGAGCTGTCTTTTTTTTTTTTTTTTTTTTTTAAAGCTTCACTCTTTGTGGGTTAATTTGAAAGTGCTATGGGAGCACCAGGGTGGTACAGTCAGTTGAGCCTCCAACTGTTGATCTAGCTCAGGTCCTGATCTCCGGGTCATGAGTTCAAGCCCTGGTTTGGGCTCCACACTGGGTGTGGAACCTACTTAAAAATAAAAATGAAAGTAAATTAAAAAATAAAATAAAAAGACTACCTACTTCTAAAACAAAACAGAATAGATGCTGTTGAAATACCTGATGTTAAAAGTATTCCCCCCACCACTTTCTTTTAATCCCAATGCCTTAAACATAACCTACCACATACAGTTCTGTGCCTACTGCATTGTCTTTAGAAACTTCCATGTTGATAACAATTGTTAAGTTATATTCTTTGAAGTTTTTTTTTCCCACCAGTTTCCCAATTTCTACCAGTTTACAACAAAGCTGGGAATTCTCACAAATGTTCACTTTTTTTTAGACTTCTAAGAGGTACATGTGAAGAAAATGATTATTCTTTAATTCCTTCCTGAAAAATAAGGAATGCTGTGGAAGTGGCATTGGCCCTGAGTGTGACTCTGCTGCCCAAGGACCTTCCACTGAGAAGTGGTTTCAGATCATGCCTCAAAATACGATGTTTTTGAAAATGTCATTGCATAGTAGACTACTCACCTAAAACATAAATGGAAGCCTCAGAATTATTTCTTTTGCCCGTGATTTTGGCAATAAGTTTATCAGCATGAGAAGTTAAATCAGATGATTACAAATTAGGCTTCATGTTGACACATGTTTCCTGTAGTGTGCTCCGAGGAAACGATGCAAACAAACCAAAGAAACAAGATACAGTTAATTCAGTATCATCTTTTACTCCAGGGACAAGGAACCTGGGTGTTTAAGCAGTTGTAGAACCAGATGATTGAAACTCTGAGAAAAACTCTTTTGTCCCTTTTGCTTGTAACGATTTCCGTGGAGATACCAGGCATAAAATTTCTAGGAAAGGCAAAGAACTCACTGACATTTTGCTGGCCAAGATTGAATAAGGGTTATTTTCTGTTTTCGGGAAGTTTTCCCCAAAGATTGAGGAGCTTAAATTTCAGCTTTGATCCCCCTCCCAGCAATTACGATGGGCTCTATTTAAATTTGGAGGCTGTTATGTGTTTTCCTGGAGATTTCTATATTCTAGGTAAGGCCATTTACACTGTGCTTTCTTGTTAGATTGTCTTGGTGATTTTAATAACTGTCCACTTAGCTGAATGAGCAAAATGTCTTAGAAGTGTCACAGATTCCCTCTGTCCCTCTATTTTTAGGCAGAATAGAATTCCTTCTATTATTAGAGGCAGAGGGAAGAATTAGATCAGGGAAAAGTACTTCATATGGAAAAAAACCAGCAAGATGGTTAGGAAGTGGGTCAAATTGTGAGCAAAATGCACGCTGGGGGTTAATTTGCAGGATCATGCTTACTAGTTAAACAGTATTAGTTAGCTGTTAAAATAATAGAACTTTGTGCAAAGCTCTGTCAGTGCATTCGCAGTGATAATTGATTAAAATGTAAGTATGGATAGTGATGAAACAATTGTACACTTTTAGAGCAGGACATACGTTAATCTTGGTCAGGGTTTTTTTTTTTTTTTTTTCCTTAAGATTTATTCATATATTTTAGGGGGAGGAGAGTCTGAAGCAGACTCCTGCAAGTGTGGTGCCTGATGTCTGGTTCGATCTCACAACCCTGAGATCACAACCTGAGCCCAGATCACGGCTGGATGCTTAACTGACTGCGCCATCTAGGCGCCCTGATAGCGATCAGCTTTCAAGGACACCTGTGTTCTCTGAACACTAGTCTTATGTACAGAAAATTTTTTTGGTCAAATGTATTTGCTGAGAGGTGGGAGAAGAGAGTTTAAAAGAAACCGACAGGCACCTGGGTGGCTCAGTTGGTTAAGCATCAGCCTTCGGCTCAGGTCATGATCCCAGGGTCCTGGGATGGGGTTTTGCATCCGCTGGGAGACTGCTTCTCCCTCTGCTGCTCCCCCTGCTTGAGTGCATGTCCCCCATGTCACATAAATAAATAAAATAGAAAAAATAAATAAACCGACAAAATAACCTGAGAGACATGGAGTCAGTATGGATTTAAAAAAAGGCAGAAGGCTAGTTCTCACACTCAGAATATTTATGAAGTTGAGTTTTATCTGCCCCGGGTGAGGGGCAGAGTTGTGCGTCTCCTTCATCCCTCACTGGCTGACTGCACTCCTTTTTCAGAATCAGCCCCATGCTTTGGGGTCTGTTCTCTTCTGTCTCTGTGTTGCCTTCATGGTTCTCCTTGTTGGCGATACCCTCTTTTCTCTTCCATCTTTTTAGAATCTTCTTACCCTTCTGAGGCCACTTCACATCCCATGTCCTCTGAAGATGTTCAAGTTCACAGTGATTTTTTTCCCCCCATTCTCTTAATCCCTTTAATACTTACTGTTCACACTGTAAGTAGTAAGTTATTAGATGTGACTTATATCTAATTTAAGGTTTTACATTTACATCTAAGTACCTTGTTTTGGGCTTTTCCCTAACGGTTTCTTAGGCCTTTTGTGGTCCCGGGTCACCACCTGCGCTGTGGCCAGGATGAAGGTTCAGGCTGTGTGTGTGTGTGTGTGTGTGTGAATCTCTGTTCTCCCACCCACCTCACACCCACCTAATCTCTTTACTGTTAGAATGTTTTAGATCAAGAAATGGAAGTTGACTCTTACTGAAGAAATGACACATGTATGCACGACTGAAAATAATGTCCAGGATTGCTCCCTTTCTCGTCAGACACATAGAGCCGGATGTGGGTCTGGCCATTGACTTCCAATCACAGTTCTCTTTCAGGTGGAAGTCCTTTACTGACATGCTGGTGGCTTGATGTTATTATTTTTTTTAAGATTTTTTTTTTTTAAACTTGTTTATTTGAGTGATAGGAGTAGGAGAGAGAGAAGAGTATAGAGAGAAAAGTAGGGGGAAGAACTGAGGGAGAAGCAGGCTCCCTGCTTTGGGAGGCCAAGGCAGGGCTCGATCCCAGGATTCTGAGATCATGACCTGAGCTGAAGTCAGATGCTTAACCGACTGAGCCACCCAGGTGCCCCACGATTTGACTGACTTAACTGTTGCCATCACTCCTGATGAATCTGTACTTGCCTTGGAGCTCCGTGTACCAGGTACCCTTGTCCCTGATTTGTTACATTGCTTACTAATTTGTGCGCAGCTGTGTGAAGTGGTAGAATATGGGAAAGGTAGTAATTAGTCAGAAACGATGCTGGTGGCAGTTTATGGATACCATGTATATATCACATAAACTAGTGTTTGGTGTGTGATATAAACTAACAAGGATAGAATTTGTGGGGAAGAATAGAAAAGAGCGTATCATGTTTCACTCCCAGAAATGTCCCTAAAGGAGTCGAAAGCAGAGACTTAGAGACACGTGTGCCCCCGTGTTCATGGCAGTGTTAGTCACAACAGCCAAAAGACAGAAGCAACCCCAGTATGCACCAGTGGATGAATGGGTAAACCAGATGTGGTCTTTCCATAAAATGGGATGTTTTTCAGCCTTCAAAGGGAAGGAAATTCTGCCATGGACCACAACGTGGATGAGCCTTGAGCATATTATGCTAAGTGAAATGTGACATTCAGAAAGGACAAATTTTGTATGAGTCCCTTAGAAGAGGTACTTAGATTAGTCACATTTATGGAGACAGGAAGTAGAATGGTGGTGGTCAGGCGCCGGGGGAATGGGGCGTTAGTGTTCGATAGGTACAGAGTTTCGGTTTTGCAGGATGATAAGAGTTCTGTGGGTGGATGGTCGTGATGGCTTCAGCACAGGCTGAAGGCTCCTGGACTGTACACTTAAACATGGCTTAAATGGCAAACTTAATGTTATGGACATTTTACCACAATGGGGGGGGCGAGCATGTGGTTGCAGGACTTCTGTGCTCCATGGATGTGAAATGGCTGTATCCTTAAAGTTATCCCAAGTCAGGGTGAAGAGTAATTTCTCCAGTGTTCTTAATGCGTATTTCATGGTTTAGTATCATCATGTTCCCTAGTAAGAGAATTTAAAAGGAAAGACAGGCGTACCAAGGAAAGATTATTAGGAATGGGCAATCCTAGAAATTTTCATTTTTGGCAGTGTTTAGATACAGGAGAATCCTAGAGTGTTCTCAGCATTGTATAGAAAAATGTGGTTAATCCATTTCCCTTTAAATAACATCCTGATTTTTATTTTCCTCCTGTTTCTTTTCCTCTTCTACTTAACATGAGACTGATAGTGATCTACAAACCAGTGACCTGAAAAGGAAGCCAGGCCCTGCTGCTTACAAAGGGCCTGGAAGTCCCTGATCTCATTTCCCATCTGTCCTTTTGAAAAGAAAAAAATTCTTTCCACACTGTTTTGTCCTCACTTTTTATTACATGCTGCCAAAAAAATAACCTCAGTACTTTGTTTTGAGCTTTTTATTGAAAAATGTTCTTTTGATAAATTCCTCGAAATTTTTATCAGAGGGAATTCAGTGGCCAACAGTGTAACTTTCTGTGAACATTGTGGTTTCTGGGATATTAGTTCATGTCTAGGACTGAACCCACCTGAATAAAATCTGGATAAATAATATTTCGAAATTGAAATTGGCCAGACCTTCAGGACATGAGAATTTTAATTCTAGTTTAAGTAATGACTTTTACAGAAAACTGGAATAGATCATATTTTTATGATCAAATATGTCTTAAAAGCTTATATTTTGGATGGAACTGATCAGTTGAATTGAAAAGTATATTTGTTTAGCTTGTAATTGATAGTTTTAATCCTTGTGCAATGGGGTGCAGCCTTGTGAGTTGCTTAGAACAGGAGACCCGGCTCTTGCTTTCAAATTGCTCAAAATTTAGAAGAGATAATGACCTAAGGTTTCTAATAAGAAGGAGAATGTGACTATTAGCATGAGAGAGATTGAGTCCTATGGGAGTTTATCCTATTAAGTTGGAGATGGTGGGACATCCAGGTGCTGAGAATCCTTGAAGTGGTTGGAAATGCAGAAGTTCAGTCTGAGAGAGGGGCAGGGGTTATTGAACTGGACTCACCCATAGCAGTGTGAGCCAGTTGCCCGGAGGCCTAGAGCATGGGGGTACCTCCATGGGGACTGGATCTTGGGTGTGCCTTTCACTGAGGAAGGAGGGAGGTAGGGACCAAAGACAGACAGCTGGGAAAGAGCCAGGAAACTGCAGGGTCCTGGAAGACAGTGAGAGGACTTGGAAGAGGATAGGCAGAAAGGGCAAACAGTCTCGTGCTCCCCCTGATGGGCTGGGGGAGTTGATACCGAGGATGTCTTGACCAGTGAAGATAGTTTCTGGCCAGGGCTGCTGTGAGCAGGTGGGTACAGCGGTTAGTATTACATGGTAGTAGAGAGAAGGCATCATTGTGGCTCAGAGTAAGAACAAGAGGCTTTAACAGGATTGGGAAAATGAGAGAATGAACTAAAAAGGGAAATCCAGGAATGGGGAAGACATGAAAGATGCCAGTGTTACAGGGATGTGGTTTGAAACAGGCTCTTCTCGGGGGCTCAGTTAAGCGTCTGATTCTTGGTTTCAGCTCATGTCATGATCCCAGGGTCATGAGAGTGAGCCCTGCATCAGGCTCCACGCCCAGTGGGAAGTCTGCTGGAGAGTCTTTTCCTCTCCCTCCTCCTCTGCATCCCCCTCCCCAAGCTCTCTCTCATAAATTAATAAATAATTTTTAAAAAATAGATTTTATTCATTTATTGGATAGAGCAAGAGAGCACAAGCAGGGGGAGCAGCAGAGGGAGAGGGAGAAGCAGGCTCCCTGCCGAGCAGGGACCTGATGCAGGGCTCAATCCCCAGACCCTGAGATCATGGCCTGAGCTGAAGGCAGACGCTTAACCCACTGAACCACACGGGTGCCCCATAAATAAAATTTAAAAAAAGAAAAGAAAAAAGAAACAGGGCTCTTTGGGGGATCTTGGGGATGGAACTGACAGTCTTTGGGGTTCCATCTCTGAACGGTGAGAGGATTGGCTATTGAGAAATTTAGAGTGGATTGGGCTGAGGGACTAGTGACTGGCTGGCTCATTGGCGGGGTGCTGTGAGAAGGGTTTGGAAACCTAGAGAATAGGATGAAGAGGGGGTGACAGTAAGAGTCATTGATTGATTAATTCCTCCGCTGCTGTAACCGTGGCCACAGCCCTCACCCTTTCATGTCATGCTGTGGTTAATGCAGGAGCCTCCTATCAAGTCTTCTGGATCCTATTCTGGATGCCTTTCAGTTTATTCTAACAGAGTAGCCAGAGTAATTGTTTAAAAATAAGTTTAAAAGGTAGTTTAAAAGTTTAAAATAAGTTTAAAAGGTCAGATGGTATCACCCCTGTGTTCAGAGCCCTTCGGTGAAGACCTTATGACCTCTGTGAAGACCTTATCACGACCTCCCTGACTGTCTTCCTGCTCTCAACTGTAGCCACACTGGCCTCTGCAGGGCTCCTCCTTCCCTCCTGGCCATCTCCTGCCTTAGGGCCCTTCCTCAGGCTTTTCCTTGAATTCTTTCCGTGAATTTTTTACCCAGCTGTCTCCCACCTCCTGCAAGCCTTTTGCCAAATCTTACCTTCTTAGTGAGGTCCTTGCCCGCTGCCGTGCTGCCCGACCACCTCTGGCCTTCCTGGTCCCATTTACGTCTCATTTTCCTCTCACCACGTTGCTTATCCACCTCCAGCGTACTTACCGGTTTAATTGGGAGCTCTGTGGGGCAGGGGTCTGGGTCTGGGGCACTGATGTTTCCAGGCACCTGGAAACACATGGCACAGGGCAGGAATTCACTAATACTTGCTGAGTGGGATGAATGAGTGAGAGGGAGACAGAGAAAATGAGAAGGTATGAATCACCCACCAAGAGTGGGCCCTTCCACCTAACATTTTGGTGAAAACAGCCTTCTTGGGAATGTCGGTACTGGAGAACTGAGAATAGAAAACAGGGATGGGGGTTGTAGTGGCAAGATGGTGTGTGGGGGTGGGGGGTAGCGGCGGGCCCCAGACTGAGGCGCTTGAGGTCCTGACATGGCCTCCCGTGGACTGTTGGCTGCGTGCGGAGGCCCTAGAGGTGGATGTTGGGCTGAGGACCTCGTGGATGAATGAGTAGAAATGCTTGACTTGGACATAAAGTTGGAGGCATATAAAGTAGCCCTTGGAGAAGGGGCGTTTTCGTGTTTGCATCACACAGGGGGACGTTTGCTAGGCAGCGCAGATCACAGGGAAGGGTAGGGAAGGGAAGTAGCCTTTTTTCACTGAGGCAGATGTGTATTATTACACGATTTTTATTAGAAATACTGCACAGTGGGACATGTGGGTCACTTAGTCAGTTAAGTTCAGGTCATGATCTTGGGGTCCTGGGATCACACCCCATGTTGGGCTCTCTGCTCAGCAGGGAGTCTGCTTCTCCCTCTCCCTCTGCCCGTGGCCCCCGCACCTTGGACTTGCTCTCTCTCTCAAATAGATAAATAAAATCTTAAAAAAGAAAGAAATACTGCACGCTGCTGAGGAAAACTTACGATCAAGTAGGGAGTTGAGATTAACTACATCAATAACTAGATGAAATAGGACACACACACACACAATCACCTGCATCGATGAATCTAAGATTTGATTCTCTCATGTTGAATAAAAGATACTGGATAGATCTCATAGTCCAGCACTGTATGCATGTGCTCCCCGCCTCAGGCCGCACTCCCTCCCTCCCTCCCTCCCTTCCTCAGGTCTTTTTCTTTGCTTTTTTAGAAAAAATAATGTTTAGCTCACATTTTAAATAGGTCAGAGAGAATGGTAAATGTCCCACAGTTGGTAAAAAGGTCTAAGCACAGACCATCCTTGTAAGCACTGAGGGGTAGGAGGACAGTTCTTTGTATGCGATTAATGTATTTGTCTTAGGTTATTAAATATGAACAACAGACATGCATAGACGAAGTTCTAAGCGAAGGTAGTATCTTAAGACCATGTAAGCACATGGAGATCTATTTCTACTGTGTCTCTACATTCATTGACTATCCAGTCAATCTTTATAATTGTTCGTAACTATAAAGCTGTCTCAAGGTGGCAGACCAGGGGAGTAGAACCAAGGAGACACGGTAGGATTGCATGCAAAAACAACAACACAGAGTCCTTAAAGAGAAAGTCTAGGTTTTGGCTTCAGAATCACCAGATGTCATTGAATGTATTAGTAAGTCCAGAATCTCTGTGGTTGCTGCAACCTGAAAGGTTCCTGCTGTGTGCATTGCTCTGCCTCTTCCTGCCAGGGCCGCCTGGCAGAGTGCATCCTGCTCGGAGTGTCCGACCGTGACCTGAGTGTGCGTGCTGACTGTGTGCGTGAGATCCAGAGAGGACAGAGGAAGGAGGTTCAGTCAAGTCCCCTGATGCCAGAGGTCCTCAAGTCAGGACTTCCCATCTGCTTAGCATTTTGTCAGCGGAGCAGAGTCTCAGCTCCACCGTGTTTAAAATAAGACTTCGGATGTTCTCCCAGGAACTGATGTGCTGAGGCCCGATGGTCTGGGAAGACCAGTGTGGCGGTGGTGATGCCGGCAAATGCGCGGACGGATTTGAGGGCAGTTGCCCTTGGTGTGTGACTGAAACTGCTCCTGAGTGTTGAGGAGAACCTGAGGGAGTGAGCCTTCCTGGGAGGAAAGCTCAGCAGGAAGTTGGAATATGTAAATAATGGCCATGGTGTAACAGGAAGCGTATTCACCATGCTAGGTGTGGTCTTCTTGGCAACTGAAATTACATTCTAGAGAAAGACATATGGAGCCACACGCAGATAAGTAGAAAACAAAAGAAACTGTGCTTGCTTATATCTTCTTCAAGGTTTTGTTACCAGATGGAACGTAAATCAATCAGAGGGAAAATAGGCGCTCTAGACCCAAGATTTAGTCAGAATCACTTCTCTTGGCCAGAAGTTTAGGCCCTGGTCTCTCTGTTACTAATCTGGGTGTTGGGGTAAGTGAGAAGCCTTCTTAAAACTCACTGGATGCCTTTCAGTTTATTATTTTCTTAATTTATAGTTCAGAGATAACATTTGCCCTAAAATTTGGGTTCTCGTAGATGTGCAAGAAGCATAAGCAACACTCCATGCAAGAAAGCTCTTTGTAGCCCTGGCTGATGTCCCTCAGTTGGCAGGGAGGGAGCTGAGAGCCTAGGAAGCAGCCTCCTTCCTCTCAAGGGAACATCCGTTCATTTCTGGGGATTTGCAAAGTCATGTGATGTGGAGCAGATTTTGGGGAAGCTGGACCTGCCACTTGTCCCCCAAATGACCAAAGGCTACTCCTCGTTTTCTGGACATCGCCCCCCCATGCTGTTTTCTCTTGTGAAGTGGTATTTAAGAGTGACTAAAACCAAGCTTCTTTGTAACACCAAACCCAACATAAACCAAACAAAATCTCTAAAAACTGAACTTAATTGATGAGTCTGGTTATGAAGGGCTGTGAACATGAGCTTATTTATAGTTTACTGCATTTGGAAAGCTATGTAATGTATGATTTGGGGTGTTAGCAGAATGAAATTGTTATGACTCTCAAAGGTCTACTGACACCTATAAATGCATGTGACATTTTAGGAAGCAGAACATGATATGGTGACAGAGGCTACCTGAAGGCTCACCAGCTCTGAGACACTGTCTCATCTGGAACCCCGAGTGATCTTACAGTTGAGTGAAAGCATCCACATTTTAAAATCTCAGCCGCCCATTCACTCAACAAACATTTATGTTGTGCCCTATGTTCTGCTGGGTGTTGGAAAAGCAAAGACAAGCAGGAGAGCCGGCCGGTCTCGAGGCTGGTTGGGGACGTGGGTGGTGCCAGCGGCCCAGCAGTCAGGTGGATGGCCTGGTGCATGAGGGAGTCCTAAGTCCCCATGTGCTGGGGGGCTGAAGACAGCCATGGGAGTCCAGAAAAGTCATTAGCGCTGCTTAGCCAAGGTCTTTGGTTGTGGTAAGGAGCTTGGACTGTGGGCTCATTTCTGGTGGAAATGAGGAGTCATGGAAAGGATTTAAGCTGAGGCCTGATGCTCGCAGATGAAACTTTTAGAGATGACTGGCAGAGAAGAGGTAAGAGGGACGAAAGAGAAGAGCTGGGCATACCAGCGTGGGTGCCACTCTGGGCCGCACGCAGGAGCATGGGGACGCCCAGCAAGGAAAGTCAGTGATGTCACACAGGGCGGACTCTGAGCAAACAGAAGAGGCCAGTGCGGGAGGGGAGCCTGGGTGTGGAAGCCTGGGGGAGCTCGTAGGGGCTGAGGAGGAGTTGCTGTGCGGGACAGGTGGCTGCCAGCGTGGCTTTAACAGGTTCCTTGAGAGTTATTTTTTGTAAAACCCCTCCAGAAACCTAAGTGGGATTCCTTCTCTAGACCTGTATCCTGTCCCATGCCTTGTCCATTTTTGTAATTATTACTGAATTCGACACGGAGAGCTCTCAGGACACCGGAAGTGGGATCTTCTGATGTTAATAGAACCCCGTGGGTCTGTCTCCAAGACGTGATCTCCGCAAGGAGATGTGGGAAACAGCCAGTTTCCAGCCTGGCTTGGGACTGAATCCTCCCAAAGCAAGTCAGCTGTTCTGGAACGAATGCCATTGCCAGACGTTTGGAAAGGTTCCACCATGCTGTGCTCGAGAAGTCACAGTTGAGTCCCCAGAGTTTCTTGTAGTAATGTTTCGGGCAAAGACAAAGGCAAGCAAGGCCGGGGTCCAGCACATGCTATAAGGGGACTAGCTCCACAGACACGTGAGGTTCCCTGCAGTTTGGCTCAGGCCTAGAGACGAAAGGAAGGAGGTGTTGAGAGCTGCCCAACAGGGAATAGTCGAAAATCCAAGATAACTTTAGAATACTGGAGTGGACTCTGTCCATCTGGCCCAGCGGAGCACAATATAAATTCAGCCCAGGGTTTGCTTGCTTAGTAACGGAGGTGGGCCAGGCTGAGGGACGCCAGCCCCAAGAGCTGTCTTCCCTCAACCGCCTGGGCTTTGATTTCTGGCAGCATCTACTTCCTCCCCTCACTGAATGCTGGTCCCCTCCTGCCATACCCCAAGGTGGTTGTTCTCCTGAAAGATCCAAGTACACTTTCTCTGGAAGCACACCGAGCCCTCTAAAGTCTGAAAGCAGTTCTACTACGCGAATTAAAACAAACACAAAAATGAACACAAATGCAGGATGGTCCGTATGGAATTACAGGGTGGGGATAGACCGCTTAGCAGAGGGTGTCGACACTTCAGCTTCAGGGTGGGTGGGAGCTGACCCTTGCCCTGGGACCTGGTGGGCATCCCTGTCCAGCCAGCCACGGGCATCTTGGGCCCTCTTCTCCGACCTCAGGCCCTCCGCAGGCCTCAGAGCCCATCTTAGGGGTCTGGTGGCACCGGGGACATTTCCCTCACTCTTCCACATTCCGCAGCCACGTGCCTAACTGAGCGGTCACCGCCTCCAGAAGACCTCCTTCACCTGTTGTAGCTCAGTGTCTCAGCCGCTGCACAGCGGCCTCCCCTCTCTTCAGAGCTGCTCCGTGTAGAACGCCTGCGGAGCCCTCTCTTCCTGTTTCAAGGCCTGCCCTCCCTTCTGGGCTGCCTGGGATGTTTGTTTTTCCGTCTCAGGGAGGACACTCCCAGCCCGGGGCTCCTTTGAACAGGAGAGCTGGGGAGATGTCTCTGATGGCTGCGGCTGTGTTCAGCTGGCTCCCAGGCAGCCCACCCACCTCTCTGGGATCCTGTCTCTCCCTCATTGTTCTTACAGCCCCTGGGGGGAAGGGTGGGCCTTTTGTCTCAGTCTTTTAATTAATATCTTATAAAATAGGATATTTTAAACAGCAGTGGCTATGCATGCTTCCCTCTAGGAATTAAGACGGTTGTTTTGTTACAGTTTTAATGCCCATTGTAAAGTGATTAATAAAAAGCCCCATACCGTATGGGTTGAGAGGGTTAGAACAGTAAAGAAACAATGACACGAAAGCACGTCTGTTACCACTCACCCTACATTTATTTAAGTCTACAAAGCGACTCTTCTCTCCCTCAAATCCAAAAAACATTCCTTTCCTTTCCTAAAAAAAAAAAAACAAATGGGGTAATCAGTCAAAGCAGACCTAGTATGTGTCTTCTTTTTTTTTGGATGTCTTTTAGTCTCTCTCAAAGCACCTCATAGCACTCAGATAGTCCATTTGAGAGAGATAGACTTAGCATTCCATGTTCACAGAACTGTGGAATTTTTAAATTACACAGGAAGCCTGGAGATCCTTAGAAAACTCTCTGTATTATAGATGTGGAAAGTTAAAACTTTCCTTCAAGATCACACAGCTCATTAGAGGCCACGCTCACTTGAGAACTCAGGTTTCCTGGCTCCGCGTTCAAACCCCTTTCCAATATCAGTCCTCAGATTCTTCCATAGAAAGTTGAATTAAATTATTCACCTCACATTTCTTGCGGTTTGAAACATGAGCTTCTCAATATCCCGCTTCAGTGGGATCAGGATGGTGGGTTGGCCGGCGCTGATGGAGAGAAGTCAGAGCCAGGCTGGGGTCAGGAATTCATTTGTAGAGAGAGATTATAAGTTGAAGGTGAAGACCATCAGAGGAACAGCTGTGAGTGATGAAGAGGAGGGCCAGGGAATGCCAAGAAGCCCCAGGGCTGGCCCGTATGGGGAGACCTGCTGTATGGTACATCTGTCTGTCCCTTCAGGTGACCCGCAGCCCTGCCTCCCTGGGCCAACCGCCCTGGGTGATGGCTCATAGGTACTGAAGTGACCCCTGTCTTTGGGGGGAATCATTTCAACCAAGAGAGAAAAAAGTTTTTGAAATAAGAGAGCAATACTAATAATAATAATAAAAAAATAAAATAAAATAAGAGAGCATCTATTTGAAATTTGTCCTTCCAGATTAGACTTGGAGATAGTTACAAGTTCTGCTTTTTCTATTCGGGTCTGAGGCGATCTGAACTCCTTCAACTCATTCCATTAAAAAAAGAAAGTCTCCTGAAGATTGACGTAGGCTCTCATGTGTCCTTGGATCATCTTCTGAGCCCTTTGGGTCAGGACTTCACCCCTTTCTCTTCCTGTAGCAGTTCTAAATTTTTCTTTTCAGGAACTCCTAACATTTTTTGGAATTCCTTGTAAGACTCCTGTCCATAGTTGGCCAAGGTAATTAAGGATCTCTTTGTGTCAAAGACTACCAGCGTTTAACCTAAATAACAGTAACTGAAAATAATTTAGACTGTTGTAGTAGCTAGGAGAGGGCATTTATTTATTTATTTATTAAGATTTTTAAAATTTATTTGAGAGCGAGAGACGGTGGGGGAGGGGTAAGGAGTGGAACGGAGGGAGAGGGACAAGCAGACTCTGTGCCAAGTGCAGAGCCCGATGTGGGGCTCAGCCTCACAGCCCGAGATCATGACCTGAGCCAAAATCAAGACTCAGCTGACTGAGCCACACAGGTGCCCCTGAGGTTTTTATTTTTAAGCTGTGCTTTGTGCTATGAGATTTCTATCCGAAGTGGTTGTCATGCTAGCTGCATTTATATTTAATTTGCAGATCTTATCACACTTCACAGTGTGAAATGTTTCTTCCCTTCTCCTTGCAAGTGCAGAAAGCTCCTGCCACTAAGCTTTCTTAGTAGAATGGAAATAATTTATTTCCAAACACAAGAATGGGACAGACATTCTTTGAATGTCCATCTTGATGTTGATTTATATAAAGTGGATACAGACCCACTTTTTAGCAGGAATATGATTTTAACTGATAGAAAAATAGAAGAGAATACCACAACCGTGAAAAAAAAAATTAAGTTTGCTTTTGAGGAGCGTTTTTGTGTTCATTGAGTATAAATCTCCAGGTATTGATTGGGGCTCTGTTACAAGCCAGATGAATAAAACTGCAGAAATATAATGTGAATTGATTTGGCATACACAGTAGACTATCACCCAGATATGACTTTTAATAAACAAAATCTATGGAGAAATTAAAGTAGAGCACTCACTCATGCTGTAATCTTCAAGGGAAGACTTCAGTTTTTATAATGGACCAGAGAACTCTTTGTAATAACAGAAAAGAAATTATATACAAGTAATAGGTGATTATTGGTGGAGTCCTGTTTCTGTGTCCATTCCCTATTTCATTCATTCATTTTTTGAAACATTTCTTGGGTACTTAGCACAAGAGATACAGATAGGATGATATGTCTCCTGCTCTCGGAGGAATCCACAGTCTGATAGGAGAAAATGGGATGTGTTTTGGATAATGGAGTCACAGAGTGACCAGCTGCTATCAGACAGGGCCTCATGGGCCATGGTTTATAAGTCACCAAGGTCTGGGATCAGATCTTAGCTTAGACAGAGAGGCAGGCAGAGAGAGAGAAAGGGGGAAGCAGGCTCCCCGCTGAGCAGAGAGCCCAATTCGGGGCTTGATCCCAGGACCCTGGGATCATGACCTGAGCCAAAGGCAGAGACTTAACCCACTGAGCCACCCAGGCACCCCCCAGCCTTTCCTTTTAAGTGAAGATAAAGACACTGACAAAATTGCTCTGTTTATGCAAGACCTGTTTTTTCTGTTGGCTCATTCTTTCCCCAGATGAGTTAAAACAGTTGATAAGGCTGTAGGTTGGTGGGGTTTTTCATTTCTAGTGTTTTTTTTAATTCAAGTGTAATTAGAGTTCTGGGCAGTTTTTCTTTTGGCGTAGATTATATTTGTAGTTCTAGGATTTAATGGGTCTCTTTTGTGTGTGCAAAGAGCTAATCTAATTCATTATGTTTTGATTTTGCTCTTTTAACTTGAGTTTCTGCTCCCTTTGTACTGAATACAACTTGTGCTCAACCTGTTCAATTTAGCTTCAGTGTCTTTGCCTTGGTGCACATCTTCTTGATGTCCTTTTTTCCTCCCAGTTGGATTTAGATTCCTCTCTTCTTTCCTCTCATGTCAGCCTGTGCTTCTATGCCCCTTTCACTCATACTCTTCTGTAGTACCTGTAGCACTCCGATAATTTATTTCCTCCTCTTCCTCTGTCATCAGACTATAAGCTTTACAGGAATAGCAGGTACACGTTATTAAACTTGGTGTCTCCAGCTGCTACTTCTGTGTCTGGTGGTGGAAAGTAGTGACTCAGTGAATGGATGGCTGGATAGACGTGTGAAATGATATCTATGCTGAGCTTTAAAATGATCAGTACAGTGATCTGGGGAAAGAAAAGCTATTGATATCTATTCTTAAGGTCCAACAGACATTTTTCTCTATCTTTCTTGTCCATTTTTAGGACACTGACAGATGTCCTAGGAAAGGTGAATATGGAAATCAGATTGCAGCTTAGTGTGTCTCCTTGATGCTTCTGTCCTAAATCTATATTGTGATTAGTATTTGAAAACATGCTCATGAAAACAACAGTATTCCTCAGTACACGTTAATTAGGACATGCTTCTAATCTCTTACAGTCTTGTTACAGTTATTTATTGCTGAGTAACAAACCACTCCAAAGCCTAGTAATTTAGGGCAATAATATATCATTCTCCCAGATCTGAAATCTGATGAAGTCTTGGCTAGGTAGTTCTGCTTGACTTGCTATGTGCAGGGGCTGAAATGCTTCTGCGTTTACACTGGGGCACCTCTGCCAGGTTGGCTAGAACCAGCTGTGGGCTGGTGGGGCATCTTTCTATATCTGGCCTTTCCAGGTGACTAGTTTGGACTTAAAGCAAAGGGGTCTGTGGTAGTAGAACTTTTTATGTGTCATTGTCTTCCAAGAAGGAAGAACAGAGCTGCTAGTTTGCTAAGTTCCAAACTGGCAGAATGCCACTCCCACCTCATTGGATTGGTCAAAGCCAGCCTAGATTCAAGGACAGGGAAATTGTCTCGATCTCTTGGTGTGAGGAACAGCATTCATATATAGGGAAGGATAGCAGCCATCTAGCTAAAAGAGATCATCTAGAACATCCAATTTTATATACAATAAGAAATAGACCTAAAAACAACATTGCAGCTAGATATGTACTACAGAAGTATGTCTCATTTAAGTGAATGGTTTTTAAGAAATGCATTAAGTTTCTTTGGATAACATCTCCAGGGGAGCAGAGGGCTCTTGTTGGAAAACTACGCTTTGTCAAAATTGGAGCTAGGACTTGATCAGTTAATGGACTCAAACCTAGTACTCTGGTCCTGGTGGGTAGTAAATAACCACACATATGGTTGGTTTAATTATGCCAGTGCTGTCTTATCTGTTAAGGGTCATGTCTCTCTTTAATGATTAAAGTTGCTTTCTTCTTAAACTGAGAGGATACTGGCACTCACTCTGATCTACAAGAATCAAAAAGATCTGGATCCTGTTTCTCTCACATTAGAGGAAGAGTGTCATATAATTAAAGTTTCTTGATTAGTAATTCTACTGGGAAAATGTAATACATTTTCTCTTTTGACTGTGCTGTGATAGGAAATGGGCTGGAAATGCCTTAGTAGTCTCATTTCTAGACCTGAGCATTTTCCTGAACATTTTGAAATTATAATAGTTTCAAGAATCTTGATAAACCCAAATACATCAAGACAAGTAGGGATTTAGAGTGAATTCTTTCTTGAAACATACACAGTTTCTTGAACAAGTCCCCTTTTCTTTTATTATTCTTGACTTTTAATAGGTTTTTTTAAAAGATTTATTTATTTATTTATTTGACAGAGAGAAATCACAAGTAGTCAGAGAGGCAGGCAGAGAGAGAGAGGGAAGCAGGCTCCCCGCCGAGCAGAGAGCCCAATGCGGGACTCGATCCCAGGACCCTGAGATCATGACCTGAGCCCAAGGCAGCGGCCCAACCCACTGAGCCACCCAGGTGCCCCGACTTTTAATAGTTTTGACAACCTCTTAGAATCACTTGATACTTAGAAACTTTTTGAATAGATTTGCCTCTTCATTGCTTATTGTCACATATCTCTGTGGTATTTCATGGGAACAGGTAGAAAATAAGGGTTACCATTTGTGATATTTGTAAAGAAACCATGAGCAAGGGCCTACAAAGCCCTTTTGGAGACTGAATGAATTAGTAATTCACCCATGAAGTCCTTCAGTGGAATTCCAAAAGACCTCAAGTAGCCGAAGAGATCCTGAGAAAGAGCAAAGCAGAAGGCATCACATACCCTGTTTCAAGCTCTACTTACAAAACTGTAGTCATCAAAATGGTGTGGTACCAGGTAAAAACAGACACAGGCCAATGAACAGAACCTAGAGCCCAAAATAAACCCAAGCATATGCAGTCAACTAATACTTGACAAAGGAGCCAAGAACACTGAATGTAGAAGAGACCGTATATGGTGCTGGGATAATGGGCTGTTCCCATGGGAAGAAATGAAACTGGCCCCATGTCTTACACTACTCATGAGGATGTACTCAAAATGGATGGAAGACTTATACGTAAGACCTGAAATCTTAGAACTCCTAGACGAAAACACTGGAATAAAGCTCCTTAACATGGTCTTGGTAATGACTGTTTGGGGGGGTTCCGATATCTTAAAAAGCAACAAAATAAGTAAACAGGTGACCGCACCAAACTCCAAAGCTTCTGCACAATGAAACAAAACATCAATACAGTGAAGAGACAGCCTATTGAATGGGGAAAAAAAAATTGCAAATCATATATCTATGGGTTAATACCCAAAATATATGTAGAACTCATGGATTTCCATAACAAAAAACCAAATAACCCACATTGAGGACAGAGGACCCAAATAGACATTTTTCCAAAGAAGGTATACAAAAAGCCAACAAGTACGTGAAAATAAGTTCAATAGCACTAATCATTAGGGAAATGCAAATTAGGATCACAATAAGATATCTCTTGGGGCGCTTGGGTGGCTCAGTGGGTTAAGCCTCTGCCTTTGGCGCAGGTCATGTTCTCAGAGTCCTGGGATAGAGCCCAGCATTGGGCTCTTCCTCTCAGCAGGGAGCCTGCTTCCTCCTCTTTCTCTGCCTGCCTCTCTGCCTACTTGTGATCTTTCTCTGTCTGTGTCAAATAAATAAATAAAACCTTAAAAAAAAAAGATATCTCTTGTGTCTTCTAGAATGGCTGTCATCCAAAAGATAAGCAATAACAGAAATGAATAAAGCTATTTGTGTAACATGTTAAGAAAGAAAAAAGAGATAATAGATGCTCTTATGGATGTGGAGAAAAGGGAACCCTTGTACATTGTTGGTAGAATTGTAGTGCAGTCAGTATGGAAAACCGTAGGGAGGGGCCTCAAAAAATTAAAAGTAGAACTACCATATGGCTCCCAATAATCCCCCTTCTGGGAATAGATCCAAAGGAAATTAATACATTAATTAAATGTTTATAGCAGCATTATTTATAGTAGCCAAGATATGCAAACAACTTGAGTATCCATTGATAGATCAATGGATAAAGAAGTTGTGGTGTATATTTACAACGGAATAATATTAAGCCACAAGAAACGAGGAAATCCTACCATTTCCAGCAACATAATGGACCTTGCCCGCATTTTGCTAAGTAAATAAGTCGGACAGAGAAAAACAAATACCGTGAGATCTCACTTATACGTGGAATAAAACAAAACAAGACATAAGTCATAGAAAAAGAGATCAGACTTGTGTTATGAGAGGTGGAAGGTAGGGGGCGGAAGAATTGGAGAAAGGAGGTCAGAAGGTCCAAACTTTCAGTTATAAGATAACAACTAGGGGTGTGGTGTACGACACAATGACCACCGTGAATATGGCTGAATGATAGATGGGAAAGTTATTGCGAGAGTAAATCCTAGGAGATTTCAAGGATCACAAGGAGAAAGTTCTTTTTACCTTTCCCTTTTTTTTTTTTTTAATTGTATTTATGTGAGAAAAGTGGATGTTAGCTGAACCTGTCATGGTCCTCATTTCACAAGAGATGTAAAGGAAACCATCATGCTGTATGCCTTAAACTTACACAGTGATGTCTGTCAATAGTTTCTAAATAAAACTGGAAAAGATGTAGATGTGATGATTGTTGCACAGCAGTGTGAATGTACTTAATGCTACTGAACTCTACACTGAACATGGTTAAAACAGGGTGCCTGGCTGGCTCAGTCCATGGAGCTCGAGACTCTTGGTCTCAGGGTCATGAGTTTGAGCCCATATTGGGTGTAGAGTTTACTTAAAAAAAAGTCTTAAAAAAAAGGTTAAAGTTCTAAATTTTATGGTATGTCTCTTTTACACTAGAAAAAGGCAGTTAAGACAAGCAAAAGGCAATGTAGTGGGACTAGATCAAGCACTTGGGGTTGCAGAGTATTAGGGATTCTGAAAGGGACCCTTACCCTTCCTGGTGGGGAGGAGCAGAAGGGCTCTCTGGAGGGGTCACAGGGTCCCCGACTGGGAAAGAAGTGGGGGCCATTGCCCTGCACACAACTCTAAACTTTCTGGTACCCAAAGGGATCTGTTGTACGTGACCCAAGGAGGAAGAAGCACAGGGCTGGCAGAGACCGGAGTGACTGTGTCCCTGTTGGGCCCTGCTGCACTCTGAGGCTGGCTGGCACCTTTCCATCTTGGAGTAACCAAACCCTCTGCCTGCGCTTTCCCCCGCAGACGGCCACTCTGAGAAGACAGGGGCGGTACATGTGCTCCACGGTTCCCGCAGACGCGCAAGAGGAAGCTCAGAGCCTGTTTGTCACCGAGGTAATGCGCAGCACACGTCACCGTAAAGCCACGTTTTGCTAACACTCCCCATTCTTTAAATTTCAATGATATTTTCAAGAAAGTCTCAGAGACATAACTCCATCTGTTTAGTGGAAGTTAAAATAGGAGACTAATATGGGATTTTCAGAGCCCGAAGCTTGGACAGAAATGTCAGCACGGGTCATTTCTGACGGCTGTTTAAAACATGAATTCTGCAGAACTTATTGGTGTAGAAAAAGGGGTCACTCTTAGGAACTCACTGGAAATCTTTGGCAGAGGCTTTGTTACTGAGATTATTTTCAGGGAGACTCAACACATGTTTATGTATTCGTTTACTTCATTTATATGTTTACACTTGTAACTTCTTTTTAAGATTAGTTCAGTGTTCATGAAGTGCCAGATGGTCTTGAGCAGACCCTGACTGTCTCTGGTCAGCGTACGATTATTGTCACTCTGGTTTGATCATGCACGTGATGATTATCTTGTTAAAGAGGAAAGAGAAAGTACTGCATTTAGAATTGCTTTGTCTTCCCCCCTTTGGGGTGTTTGTTTTTTTTCCCCCCAGGTGCTTTTAGGTAACATGAACTCATTAAGTCTTTTAATTTTGTTTCTTAAAGTGCTCATTCATTTAAAAATAATGAATTTTTATTCCTATCTTTCTGATTGAATTTCAGATGATACATAGGCCCATCAGTAATTTTGCCTACCACAAGGAAGTTAGGCTTTTAAAAGTGAAGACCGACTAAAATAACAAGATCCTATCACAGTATTTCGTTTCCATTGACATTTTCGAAAAATTAAATGTGTGTTTAAAATTGTAAAAGTAATGATCTCTCATCCTTCTGAAAAGAACATCTTGTCTTACTTCCTTTGCTACTTTATTAGGAAGATTAATTCCAGACAAATAGAGCCAGATATGTTTATATAGTCTTAGCTGTTTATTTTAAAGCAGGATGTAGACAAACTGGGACCGACCCATAGGCAATGTCTGGCCTGCAGCCCGTTTTTGTTAATAAAGTTTTATTGTAACACAGCCACACCCCTCCATTAACATGACCGCTCTCACATTAGAACTCAGAGCTGAGCATTTACAGCAGCGACCATGTGACCCTCAAAGCTGAAAATACGATTCGGCCTTTTGCAGAAAGAGTTTTGCTGACCCCTTATTTTAAGACATGGAGCAGTTTGTTGATTACTAATTCAGTTCTCCCAGTTGCTTAAAAAATACGATTTTGGAGGGATGACTCTCCACTTCTGCAGTCACCCCAGGTTGAACAGTAACAGCTCCGAGCTCTTCTGCCGGAGCCAACAGAACAAAGGCCTCTGGGGACCCTGGCACTAGGGTGGAGTGAAACAGCACTTCCTCTCCATCCTCTGCTCTAACCGAGAATGACCTCATGACTTTCTTTTTAAAACAACTTCAAAAACCTTTCAGTATTAACTCCAAAATATTATTGAATTTCATGAGTTTGAAAGGGCAGTCACGGAATCAGCCAGTCAGATCCCTGTCATTCTGGAGTTATAGTTCTCTGGATGTTGATTTCTGATGTAACCCTCATCTCCTAGGCTTTCTACATCTCTGGAGGGGTGGGGTTGCTTGCTTTCAGGGGTTCTGTGCTCTCAGCCTTTGAATTTAGCTTGTGTCTGCTGTGTGCACTGTCAACGAGGGCTTATTAAATGAATGACTCTCTGGCTATTTAACTGCTTAGCTGTGTTTTTATAGTTTCTTATAATGCAAAATATTTAAACACAATAATTATCTTTCTTACCTGTTTTACCTATGATACTAAAAATCTGGGCACTCAGGTGTTAACATTCATAAATTCGCTGCTTATGTACAAGTGTGTGCTTATTTATTTCTTTTTTAGCTGGGCAGATACATGTCATACTTGAGTAGGTTTAATGTCCTGCTGGAGACTTTAGTGATAGACTTTTAGTTGCCGTGCTTGTTCAAAAAGCTGAACAGAGAATAGGAACTCATGCGCCAACCTGTGTCACACCTGGTCAGACCTGACTTGGCTGTGCTAATGGACCTAGAGAGAATAGTGGGAGAACCCAAACCTATAGGTAATTCTGAAATCACACTTGCTTTGGAATGTAACTTGGAGTGTGGATGTCAGATGTTCTCAACGTGAAAATGCTTTGAAAGTATTTCTGAGAAGCATTTACAAGAATAAAAGAGTATCATTCGTCACTACCAGGCAAAGAGATTGTAAAGTTGTTCAGCAACCCCATCTGCCTCTGTTCCTAACCCTTCTCTGCTTTCAGAATGTAACATAAAAATCTTACACTGCCTGCCCTTCACGACCTTGCCTATAGAGGGCTTCGCATAGAGTCTGGCAGGATTTATAATCTTGAGTCTATGTACCGCTCAGTGGGTCATCCTGGATAGTTGAATGAAAGACACCATGCTGGTCCGTTGAGTCTGTTGGGTAGTGAGGTAGTTTAATGCAATGTAGGGGATGTAGAAACTTATTATTCTCCCCCCACCTTGGGGTTTCTTCTAGTTGGCATAGGAATTAAATTGATATAAGAAACAAAAACAGGGAGAAAAAACCCACAATTTTATTATGTGGACATGGAAGTCCGGTGATGAAACTAAAACCCCAAGAAATGACCAAGGCAGGCAGTTTTTACACATTTTAGACAAAAAGAGCAAATTTGTGAGGCATTGACAGGATAAAGAAGAGAGGTATTTGGGAGTTTTAATTAGTAAGGAATTCTAAGCAGAATTTAGGCTGAAATAGTAGGTGAGAAAAAAAATGAGGAGGCTTATTTCTGTAGCTTTTTCAACTTTCAGGTCTCTACCTCTGGTAATAAGGATTTTTTTTTTTTACTTCTTAGTACAGGAGAGTCATTTTCATAGGGGAAATTTTTTCTGGTTTTCGCGGGGACAGAGGAGGATCTCAGTATCCTTTGAGCGGATTGACTCCCAAGTAGCTTCAGTTCCTAATAAGCCATATGCTATTGTACGTTTGGGGACAGCCCACCCTGGGCGCCACACCAGTGTGTATGCTAATGTCAAGGTAGGGGTAAAGCTCCCTACCTTGGTTCGTGAATGTGAGCACACATGGTGATGTTGTGGCACCATTGTGAACTGGAACCCGAATCTTTTCTCCTAATAACCTCACTCTGGCCCTTATAAATAGAAGGAAGAACTGAGGGCAGATTTATATTATCCTTAATAACAGAGCTAGCTGTGATGTTAGTAAACACCCCCGAAAGGGTCTTTAGGGTCACACTTTCCATCTACTTTGATGTTCTCCTAGAGGACACATGACTTCTGAAGAACCCAGGGCTTTGAAGTCAGAAGCCACACATAGTTTGTTATGTAAATGCAGCAACTGAGGTGAGGTTTGTCCCCTTGTAAAACCCGCTTTCTGATCATGAATGATGGTCACTTAGAGTGACCCCGTTCCGAAGAGTAATGTTTTAGTGATTTTTAAGCTTTACAGGATCCTCTGACTGTGGAATTTCAGGCACAAGAGGGTTGAAGTGAAAGGATTCTTTCTGATGTTTGCGTGGGCGTGCATTCGTAAACCTTCCCAAATGTCCTCCCAAAGCCGTCCCGTATCTTTTTTCTTTTCTTCTTATGCTTTTTTATTTTTTTTTTTTAATCCGCCCCCTCATAGTGCATCAAAACCTATAACTCTGACTGGCATCTTGTGAACTATAAGTTTGAAGATTACTCGGGAGAGTTTCGACAGCTTCCAAAGTGAGTAAATGGTCAGACCGCACAAGGTGGGGTTATACACATGGGCAACAATTTTTTGCACTTGAAATGCTTAGAGAGGTATATAATATGCAACTTCATATGCAATCAGTAATTGGAGAAAATATTTCTAGATGGTTTATATGTATAAAGAACAGCTGTGATTTTCAGGGTATTCAATAGTAGGACTCAAAGCTCGCACTCTGGGATTGGTAAATGGTAAAAAAACACATGGTTTACTTGTGTCCAGTGGTTCTTTTCAGGATATGGCTGACAAAGCACAGCAGGTAATGTACTGTCAGTGAGAAATAGAAGACCAAGAAAACGTAAATGCTACAGTGTGTTTTATCTTTGAAAGAATATTTTGAAGAGACATAAGCACTTTATAGTGAATAAGTTTTATGTTAAAAAAAAAAAGTAAATCAAAGAGCAAACATTTCCCCCAGACCATTTTTTTCACATTCTTTAAAGTGTTAATGCATTCTGGAATACACCAAAAACAAGGGCGTCTGTATAGATTAGTTGTCACTAAAGTGAACCACGGGTAGGTTGGTCTTGTCTTGAGAGGTTATGTTACCAAATGGTAAATCGTGAAATGATGCAGTTGGTAAATTTAGGTAGAGCTGATTATGAAACCCGAAATCAAAATCAAATAACGATGGGTTGTATTTCAAAAGTAATCATTGCCAATGAAAATTTGGAGATGGAGACCCTATTAATATAGTTCTCTTCTGTGTTTTGTGGCATCTGTGAGTTTGAACCATTGAAACTATTCCCTGCTGTTTGTTTTTCCTATTTGTGTGGTTCAGCCACTCCTTAAGAGTGCTCAGCCAACTTCCCGATGGACTCTTTTTGAACCTCAGCTCAAATCACTCCCTTCCCACATTATCTTCTCCAGATGGGTATGCTCCTTAGTTCTATACTTACCCAGTACTTACTTGGGGCTTTTTAAGTTCTTTCCATTTGATTGGATAACTATCCCTGCTATCCCTTTCCATTTGATTGGATAACTATTCACTGCTAGTCTGGTTCGCACTATTCTCCTGGCTATCGTAGAACAGACTATGAGATGTAGTGAACTTCCTGGAAGAGAGACCCTTTCACCACTGGTCGATTTCATCTTTGGCATTAATAATTTTCCAGTTGTGTGGTAAGAAAGAGAGGGAGGATTCTAACAGTGATTAAGAACATAGATTCTGTACTCTGTCTGCATCTTCTGCTCACTCTGCCCTCTGTCAATCTCGGTCATTTTGTCTATTGTCAAGACACCAGCCCCCATCATGTAAAGGACTGAAGGAGATAGTACATGTGAAGCCCAGTGCTTAGATCATACTGTTTAGTAAATGCTGGCCGCCATTACTGTGCTTTTGTTAACACTGTCGTCATCAAGGCAGGGCCTCCCACTCTGAAGGCCATGGCCCCATTTCCCATTTTCTCTTATAAACTTCATTTTGAAAGTCATTCTACTGGGGTGCCTGGCTGGCTCAGTCAGTTAAGTGTCTGACTATTGATTTTTGGCTCAGGCCATGATCTCAGGGTTGTGAGATCAAGCCCCAAGTTGGGCCCTGAGGTCAGCGTGGAGTCTGCTTGAGATTCTCCCTTTCCCCCTTCCCCCGCTCGTGGTCTCTCTCTTTCTCTCTCAAATAAATAAATCTTTTTTTTTAAAAAAGTTATTCTATCAAGTCTTATTTATTAGTAGACTTCAACTTTTTTTTTTTTTTTTTTTTGAGTAGGCTCCATAGAGCCCAACGTGGGGCTTGATCATGACCCCAAGATTAAGACCTGAGCTGAAATCAAGAGTACACACACTCAACCAATGGAAACACCCAGAAGCCCCTACACTTTCCCCATTGTTAGTATATTTATGCCAGCTTTTCTCCTTGGCTTTTGGGGGCTTTTTATCTCTGGGATCACCCACTTTGCAAAGCAGTAGTGCTGATTCTGTTCTTCAACTGAGTGGACCAGCTTTGGATTTGTTAAATGGTGGTTCCTCTGATCGGGGAAGAAATGCAATTATAAAACAAATTTATTTCTTCTCTTTAAAGCAAAGTGGCCAAGTTGGATAAACTTCCAGTTCATGTCTATGAAGTTGATGAGGAGGTTGACAAAGATGAGGTAGGTGATCGCTTACAGATTTAAAATTTGATTTTGTTTATAGATTTGCAAGATTGGTTGGAAAATTACCAGCATTTAGCCAAAAGAGGAGTTGAACTGTTTCTTAAAACAGGGGAAGAATTTTTTTTAAATGTATTGTTGGATTGATTGAAATAAAGTCTCCCTTTCAACTTGACTGTTTAGTGGTACAAGTTCTTCTTGTCTTGTTTATTTGTTCTGAGATCATTTTCAAAGGCCTGGATAAGATTTGGCTACATTGTTAAAAAATATCAAGATTACTTAGACCTTAAGTTTAACTTGTTTTTCAACAGAATATCTTGAAACAAACCAGTAGACTTTAAATGGCTCTTTCCTCAGTAATGGCTTTGAGTGAAGTATATGGTACCAAGAAGCTTTGCTTTTTCTGTCTTTTCTTTAAACAAGCCCACTCCCCCTGCTCTTGGAAAAGTGCATAAAGAGAACTGAGCATTAAGATGACTGAACAAGAGACCTACTAAAAAGTTGATTCAACCTGTTTATCTATTTCTCATTCTCCCTATTAGATGCCTCATTGTGAGTTGGGTAGGGGTATGTCCTTATTGATTGATTGGTTCATTGATTATCAGCTAAACCATAACACCAGCCACTCAAGAATGTTAAAGCATCCATGGTAGCAAATTATTTTAGAAACCACTCACAAAATAATTCTCGGAAGAGTAAGTAGTCATCCAAAATGAAAAGATGCTAAAAAAAAAAAAAAAAAAAAAAACCCCAAACTTGATGCTGATTAGTAGTTTAAAAAAAAAAAACAAACTTGAACCAATTGAAATAATGCATGTAAAGGCACACAACAAACAGTAAAATCCTGGACAGGTAAGTTATTTCTCTTATTGCTAATAATAAGAACATTAAACCACCAATACGAATATTGAGATGGTCTAAAACAAAACCTAAGATGGGTCTTTCTGCAATTGTCTACTTGATTACAGCAATTAAAGATGATTCTTAGAGACTAGTCTTCGGAGTTATGAGCCAGGTAACGTGACTCTGTGTGGCCCTCTCTTCCCACTGACCGCACTGAAGTGTCCAGCGGCCTCTGCCCTCGAGGGGCAAGGAGACTGCAAGGGAACCTCATGAGGAGAGTGTGGAGGGCCCTGAGTCGGCGTGCAGCAGATTGGCCACACTGTGTGTGTGTGTGTGTGTGTACACATGTCATCTGTCTGTCTGTCTGATGTACGCGTGAATGCCTTACATATTTTCAGCAGCACCCAGCGACCCCATGCTCGCCTCCCTACACCAGAGCCCACAGCTCGAGTCAACCTGTAGCAGAGAGTCTCTTTGTTTCTAGCTGTGTCCCTTTTCTGACCCCTCCTCCCCGTTGGCTCTGTGCCTCGGTCGGTCTTTCCTTCCGTGCTGTTGTCCTCGCCCTTTCTTTCATCCCTTCTTTCTCTCTGTTGCCTCCTGTTTCCTTTCTTTCTTCATTCACCTTCCCCCGAACTGAGCCTCTGGGAAGTTGTCCAGGAATTTGCTTTTGTCCTCCAATTATAGGGGAGTATAATTTGAAAACATTTTTCCTGAAACCAGGCGAGACCTTACAACCTGAGCGGTCAAGTATGGTATGTACTTTCTGTGGCTCATTAAATACTTAAAAATTTGGATTGGAGCTAGCTTTGCCTTTTAATGGGCTACAGCTTTTTCAGGAATTTAGACTTTTCCCTCTCTCTGACTGCCAAGTGGACTCTAAGGTGACTTGTAGCAGGTGGTGACTCCAGGGAAAGGGCTGGGTGGGGCAGCCTGGCACGGATGGAATGATTTTCCTGTTGACCAGACTCAGCAGCAAGTGGGATTAGTAGTAGGAGGAGCTTGACTGTGGTTTGCCTTCTCTCCTAGGATGCTGCCTCTCTTGGCTCTCAGAAGGGCGGGATCACCAAGCACGGCTGGTTGTACAAAGGCAACATGAACAGTGCGATAAGCGTGACCATGAGGGTAAGGCGGCCGTCCCCCCGCACTCCCTGCTCATTAAGCCCTTTCTGCTATAGGTCTTGGGAATAAAGCTCAAAATGAATGGGTATGCTGTTCTTCCTGACAACAGTGACACTGGCTGCTTAGTAAGATGCCTTCCTGGTGCTCAAGCCCCGTTGGTACCGTCCCATCTCCCCCCACCTCTCTGCTGCCCCCTCCGCCCACCCGCGTGATGAGACCATGATTGGGCTGGTGGGAGGGTGCAGTCACCAGCATGGGCTTTCTTCCATGGGTGCACACCGAGGGTGTTGCAGGGCTCCTCCAGGCCTGTCACCCAGGGGCTAACCCTAAGCCCTTTGGAGAGGTCTACTGTGACAAAGTCAGAAAGGCAAAACTTGAGGAAGGGAAGACTGTTAGATTCGAAGGGGGTTGTGAAGAGAAGTGCAAAAGTGGTATAAAAAGCCACTCAGGAGAGAAGTAGGACCAGAGAAAGACCAGGATAAATAATAAAGAGGGAGAAGTAATGGAAGGGAGGGTGAGCAGGGAGATGAAAAAGAGTTCACGGGAACTGCTGCCCGTGGCGATCCTGAGGCTGGAAAAGCATTCAGTGTCACGAGGCAGAGAAAAGTTCCTGTTCTGTGTGAGCAAGAGACCCTGGGGAGCTGAGAAAGTTTCCATCCTTCTGTGCTGCATCCCAAATTGGAACTCACTGCACTGCTTTTGGGTGGTTATGTAAAAATATCAAATTCTGTGGGTGAGAAAAATGACCCATGCATGTTAAGTGAACCACTGCCTCAGAATTTAAATGTACTTAAATTATTAAATGTGATGGAGAGTCTTAACTCACCATTACCTGGGGCGCTGGCCAGAATTGGGTTGGTTTTGGAGAGAACAGAAGTGGTTTTTACGTATGTATGCAGCTGTGGGTTATCGATAGACATTGGGATTCTTTTCATTTTGGAACAATAGCTCTGTGTGTGTGTTCTGCTCTCAGTCATTTAAAAGACGGTTTTTCCACCTGCTTCAACTTGGTGATGGATCCTACAATTTGAATTTTTATAAAGATGAAAAGATCTCCAAAGAACCCAAAGGATCGATATTTCTGGATTCCTGTATGGGCGTGATTCAGGTAACTGTGATTAGGGTTCCGTCCTGGAGTTTTCTTATCTGTCAAGAGTGCCATCTGTGAAGGCACAGAGTTAAGCACACGCTTCCAAGAGTGGCAGTGTTTGGGGTGGGAATAAAATAGCTCCCTGTCAGGTGAGTAAGGACTTGTTTTTCATCATGATGGAAGCTGGCACAGAAGGCCGGCTGGGTACTGTTGTAGTGGGCCTACCGCCCTGGCGTGCCAGTTCCTGTGTTTCAGACGTGGCTCAGCCGCTTTGCAGCTGTGTGACCTGGGACAGGCTGTTACCAAAAGTTTCTTCGTATGTAAAATGTGCATAATGATTGTGTTTCCTTAATAGGGTACGTTGAGAGGTCTGGATGAATTAATTCGGAAATAGCCAGAACAGTTCTTAGCCTCTCATTCGTGACTTTTACCACTACGGTCATAGTACCAATAGCGGGTGGTCACAAAACACTGGCTTTGAGATAAGACTGCGGGCAGATCCCTGCTCTACCACTTATCGGCTGTGTCATCTCGGAGACATCATTGATCCTCTCTATGCCTCAGTTTCCTCATTTGTTAAACACGGATAATTGTCAAATACGGTTACTTAGAGGATTAATTAATGTACATAAAGAGTTTTAAGAAAAAAGGGGACGCTTGGGTGGCTCAGTTGGTTAAGCCACTGCCTTCGGCTTGGGTCATGATCCCAGGGTCCTGGGATCGAGTCCCACATCGGGCTCCTTGCTTGGCGGGGAGCCTGCTTCCCTCTCTGCCTCTCCCTGAAAGAGCTTAGAACAGTACTGGCACATGGTAAGAATTCAGCCAGTATTAGATATTTTTGTTACTACCGCACTAATGCAGTTGCAGGCTTATTCTTTTTTTTTTTTTTTTTTTTTAAGATTTTATTTATTTATGAGAGAGAGAGAGTGTGAGTGAGTGAGCATGAGCAAGGAACCCGATGCGGGGCTGAATCCCAGGACCCTGAGATCACTACCTGAGCCAAAAGGCAGACACTTAACCAACTGAGCCACTCAGGCGCTCCAATTGTAGAGTCATTCTTAAAATTATTTGTGATCATGCATAATGCACTCCTATTATAATGTACTCATAAAAAATACCAGACTGTGCAGATAAACTGAAGGTTCCTCTCCATCCTAGTCCCTCTACTTCTCGCAGAGCTGCTGTTACCAGTTTGATGTAGGTCCTTCTATACCTAACCGAATTGTCTTTGAAAGCAAGCTGCCATTTTCCCAATCTGCCCACCCCTCCACCTGCTCCCCGGCCACTTTCCAGGAAGATCTAAGGCAGGAATGTACAAGGATCCATGAAACACAGGGTCCTGTGAATTTGAAGTAGGTTTGAAAGCAGGAAGGGGAGTAGGGAGGAGATGAGAGGAATTAGCTAAGAAAAAAAAGCAAAGGTGTTAAAGAGACTTGACACCTGCTGTGGGTGGGTGGCAAACTGGCCTCTGTGTTTTCTCCCTGGGAGACCCGCTCAGCACAGTGCACACGGTTGCAAACAGTCCAATTAGTCAGAAGCTGTCCGAGCCATCCCAGAATGAAGATCATTCAGACATTTCTCATGGGGGCCCTTAGACAGAGGGCTCTGTGCGATTAATGAACAATCTCCTTGACAACTCCTCACAATAGAAGCAGTCACCATTATCAGAGAATTTGTCCTAAAAATGACTCAATGTTGGCTGATGACATTGGCCCGAAGCTCGGTTCTATAAGAAAGGTGGTTTTGTGGGGCCAGTGTGATTGAGGTTGGAGACACAGCTGTCTGGTTTGACTCTCTGGTGTGTGTGCTTGTGTATGTACTCACATGTGTAAGATTAAATTGCATTTTTAGCCCAGTAATACATTCCTCTGGGTCAAACAGTCAGTGCGAAAAGGCAATATGGATAGGCACGTTCCTGCTTACCATACCTCTGCCCCACCCACTCCTCACCCCCCTGAAATGATCACTTTCACCTTTTTTGCTCTTCTTCCTGGGGCTGTGCCTCCTTAATGCGGGATGAGGCACTTCTGCTGGTTTTTATTCCACAGTTGTGGACATTTTGTGATGGAAGATGGCATTTTAGCTCCCACAGGCCTCCCTCCTGCTCTAATTTAGACTGATTGCTTTCTCGGCCTCTGGAGAGCCGTCATTCTGAACACTCTCTGCCTTCGTCCCTGCATTGGATTGCCTGTTTTCGAAATCCCGTGTCCTCTTCAGTCTTTTTTGACTTTCTTGTTTTGGAGGCACACATCCTCCAAGTAGCTCCGGAGAAATCACGTCTGAGTTGCTGATATCTTGAGCGTTAACTTACCTGCAAATATTTTTGGTTTTGCGTTCATATTTGATTGAAAGGTGGAAATCCAAGGTGAAATTCACCTTAGAATTTGAAGACACTCCATTATCTTATGGGTGCTCATGTTCCTTTGGGGGTCTGAAGCTATTCTTAATCCCTGTTCTTCTCCATCTTCTCTTTACCACGAAGGACCTGAAATTTAGGTTAGTTTGTTTCATTTTGATTTTTTTGGTAAACTTTTTTTTGTTAAGGCATAACGTGCAAATAGAAAATGTACACGTGAGGAATGTGTGCCTCTGTTTGCTACTAAATTGGGGTTTCTTTTGTCTTACGTGCTACAAACTGCGGGCGAGCTCTCATTCTGGAAACTGTGTCCTGTATCTTGGTCTTTTTGAACTCTGGTCAGTCTCATTAACTCGGGGAGACTGCAGGCCTCTTCCAGGTTCCCCTTCCTGGGCTGCAACACGGATACCGCCTCTAGTGGAACGCTGAGGTGCTGCTTGGGCTCGCCTCATTTACTTCCCGTCCATCAGGGATCCCCCGCCTGCCCTACCTGTTGTCAGATATCTGAAGACAGTTGTTTTCATCGATTCTGCTCTGTTTTCTAGTAGTTAACGATGGAAGAATAAATCCAGATCCTGTTATGTCATCAGCCCAGCCACAGAAGTTAGGGGTCCAGACTCAGATGTCTACAGGAGCCAAGCAGGAAAACTAAGTAAAAGGAGAGGCCTGAGTGTAGAGTAAGAGGGAATGCTGAGAACCATGACAAACAGGACCACAAATAGCCCCGTCTTGTGGGGCCTGTCCCTTTCAGCTGTGGCTGATGCTGCTGGACAGAACTACCAGCTCAAGGTTGCCAAGTGATCTGGGTTTTTTTTAATTTTTTTTGCCCCACGAAATCCAGAAATAAAAAATTTTACTTAAACCTTGGTATTTTAAATTATTGGAAACCAGTTTAAAAACAAAAAACCCAAAACACTACTCAGGAGATACCCCCCTCCAAATAATGGAATCCATGAAGGTGTTTTGGGGCCTTAGATCAAGGTGATCGCACCAGATAACAACGTTCACTGAAAATTACCTTTGCGTTAACTGCTCACTGGCACGTGGGTGGACCCCCCTTCCCCCCCACAGCTGAAAGCAGCTTTGGTAGAAACCAGATTGCATCAAAATAGTTTATTCACAGTGTAAAGTAGGCGGTACCAGAGTGAATTGTCAATGACGGTGAATTAACTTGTGTGGGATTTTCAAGTAGGAGTTTCATTTGTATTCTTGAGTTGAGAGACCTTTTAAGTTACTTTTCAGTTAAATCTTCTGGCATTGACTTTTAAAAGAAGTTTAAAACAAACCTAAATCTATTAAGAGTTTGGTCACCTGTGTCACAGTGGTTAGGCAAGATGCCTCTGGCATCCCTGGGCTGTCACTCTGTCCTGCCATGGCCTTTGTAACCTGAGCTTCTGACTTCAGGGGACATCGCTTTCTTTATAGGCTTTTTGTAGACGTGGCCAATGGTGTTAAGTGTTTAATGAATTGTAACCAAGGATTCAAAAATGTTAAGTAATTTGTTTTTATCCAGATTTGTTTGTAAGCTAAGTGCCAACAGTTAGTGTGTGTGTGTGTTTAAATTGTATTTGGACATCGTAATTTTAAAAAAGTAGCTGATGAATGCTGTGGGTTCAAAGAAATGCATAAACTGGAATTTTCCTGAACAAAATCCCAGTGTAGAATCTTAAGGCCTCAAAAGCATTTTCAAACCTTGAAGTTGATTAGACTTATTTTCAGATCAGGATGCTGAGGCTGATAAAGAGAAACAGTGCAGACCAAGACCTGACGTCTCCCCAACTTTTAACTTATTTTCATGGCTGTGAGTGGAACAGAAAACCCATTTCACAGCCAGGCGTTTGACTCCTGTCTGATTCTGGCCCTGACATGAAGGGAGGCGCCCACAGTGGGCAGGCTGTGCGAGGGAATTTGACCTTGCCTGGCGTGGTGTCATGCTGTGTGTGTCTGAGAAGTACACTTCCAAAGAACACAGCCCGCCTTGGGGAGGGTCAGCCTATCCCTGCCACCTATGCTGAGCAGCCCTAGGGGACTGCCGCTAACCCGCCAGCATCTAGTGGGCCTGGGCTGCTCTGCCCCCTACAGGTTGTCCTCGGTTTGTGCATGCAAGGACCTAATCTCAGTCCTGGGCTGAGCTTCTGTCTAGTGCTGTCCCTTGGTGAGGTGTGTGGGTGGGGGTGTGTGTGTGTGTGTGTGGTTTTGCTCACCAGGGGAGGTTTTTTACTATCTGGAGACATGTTTTGATTTTCACAACTGGGATTATGCTTCTGGAATGTAGTGGGTAAGGCCAGGGGTGCTGCTAAACATCCTGCAGTGCATAGGGCAGCTCCCACAGCAAAGAATTACCGGCCCTGAACATCAGTAGTGCCTAGGTTGAGAAACCCTGACATGAGGCACGTGCATTCTCATCATTTAAAGCATGTGGCTTCTGTTTTTGTATTTGGAGCTGGGCATTTTATACATATAAAAACTGGAGGCAAGAGGGAAGGCTGTAGACATGGTATCCAAATACCTTTGGTGACTCAAAAATGATGGGAAAGTTCCAGAAAAGGAAGTCAAGTATATCGATAGATAATGGTTTTGTTTTTTTTTTTAAATTGTGGTTCACTTTTAAAAATATGATACGACACACTATTTCATCAAAAATTTTTTTAAAAAAGGGAGCTGGAGGAGTTGAAAATTTTCAGTGAAATTTCACTCATTCAATAAATATTTTTTCAAGAGCCTGTTGTGTGCCAGACAGTGTTCCAGAAACACAGCTGTAGCCTTGAACAAAAGAAATCTCCGTCCTAAGGAGCTCTTGTTCCATTTGAGGAGACACAACAAATAAATATGTAAAATGCATAATGTGTCATATGGGAAAATAAAATTATGGAGACAGTAAAAGCAGGGAAGGTATAGATGGTGATGGGGTTTGCAGGGAAGGGGCTTGCCCCACATGCCAATGAGGCAGCACCCGCCAGTCAATAATAAAGAGAAAAAATTTTAAGGCCATTCCCCTTCTCTTAAAATGTGTCTCTTTTACTCCTTTTCAATTTCAGAACAACAAAGTCAGGCGGTTTGCTTTTGAGCTCAAGATGCAGGACAAAAGCAGTTACCTTTTGGCAGCAGACAGTGAAGCAGAAATGGAGGAATGGATCACAATTCTAAACAAGATTCTCCAGCTCAACTTTGAAGCTGCAATGCAAGAAAAGCGAAATGGAGACTCTCATGAAGGTACGTAGATCCACTTTCTCACCAACAAAGTTGGTGTCTTTACTTTTGTCAGAGGACACAGAAGTAGACATACTGCACAGGTAAGTGAGCACTGGGACAGATGGGAGATCTGCAGAGGGCTTGTCAGTGAGGGTTTTATTACATTGGAATTTACAGCCCTGACAACATTTTTACCAGGAAATCATGTAGTGGGAAGAACCATGGCTTTGAGGAGGCAGAAAGGAAGATGGGCGTTCAAATCTCAGCAGCAGTGTTTTTTGGCTCTGAGACCTTGGGCAAGCTGAGACCTTGGTTTTACCCATCTGTGAAATGGGAATCAAATGGAACTTGCTGGTTGATGGGAGGATTTAATAAGATTATGTATCTTGAGTTCCTGGCATAGAGTCAGCACTTAAAATACTAAGTATAGATATTTCTATTACCGTTAATCTTAATCCTTTAGAATTTTAAAGACAGAATTAAGATGGGCAATGTGGTGGGAAAAACCTGGCTATGTTCTTGACAATTCATGGTTTTTTTTTTTTTTTTTAAAGATTTTATTTATTTATTTGACAGAGAGAAATCACAAGTAGATGGAGAGACAGGCAGAGAGAGAGAGAGAGAGGGAAGCAGGCTCTCTGCCGAGCAGAGAGCCCGATGCGGGACTCGATCCCAGGACCCTGAGATCATGACCTGAGCCGAAGGCAGCGGCTTAACCCACTGAGCCACCCAGGAGCCCGACAATTCATGTTTTATTTTAAGCCCTTAGACACGTGATTCTTAACCCTGGCTGTACCTTAGAAGTTCCTAGAAACATCAAACAAATTCTGTTTCCTTTGTCCCACCAGAGACCCTGACTCAGTTGGCCTGGGGTGGGACCTGGGCAGGCCTGACTTTGAGTGGCTCTGATCGATGTGGCCATGTGGGCTGGAGCTTTGTTCTTTTTAGACAGTGTCCATACTCTATCAGTTATTAAATGTTTGACTCTCAATCCTGGGCATCAGTATTTTTTTAAAAAGCTCTGAGGTGTTTTTAATTGGCATCCAGAGTTGAAAACTGCCGTGTTCAAGGGTGCAAAGGAGAAGTGGCCTTTGACTTCCTGCTTTAAATAAAATACATTCAATTACAAGTGACTCAAATCATTTGTTTTGCAATTTCAGATGATGAACAAAGCAAATTGGAAGGTTCTGGTTCTGGTTTAGATAGCTACCTGCCTGAACTTGCCAAGGTAATATCATCTGCTTCTTCTGCTCTTTGTAGATTGGTATTGAAATATTTCTCATTTCCTGAGTCTGTCCAGGATAGAATCTGTTGAAATGGTCAACAGTTACATTGTAGTAAGTCATTAAAAAGATGTTGTGCTTTTCTATTTTCTGAGCTGAATATGAAGTGAGGTTAAAAACTGACCTGAGTCAAATTTTAGTCTGTTTTCCAGAAAGTGCCTTATAAATTATTCTCTTTTTATTATTCCTTATTCCTGCCCCTCCATAATATTTAATACCAAATCACAGGTATTGAAGAAATAACAAAAATGCACCGATAAAGGTTTCTGTGTTTTGTTTTTTAAAGATTTTATTCATTTATTTATTTTAAAGATTTTTATTTATTTATTTATTTGACAGAGAGAGATCACAAGTAGGCAGAGAGGCAGGCAGAGAGAGAGGAAGGGAAGCAGGCCCCCTGCTGAGCAGAGAGCCTGATGTGGGACTCGATCCCAGGACCCTGTGATCATGACCTGAGCCGAAGGCAGCGGCTTAACCCACTGAGCCACCCAGGCGCCCCATTTATTTATTTTAGAGAGTGTGGGGAGGGTGGGGAAGGGGCCGAGGGAGAGGATCTCAAGCGGACTCTGTGCTGAGCAAGGAACCTGACGTCGGGCTCACTCTCATGACACTGAGATCATGACCTGAACCAAATCAAGAGTCAGACGCTTAACCAACTAAGCCACCCAGGTGCCCCTATTTATTTATTTTAGAGAGAGAAAGTAGGGAGGGGTTGGGGGAACAGAGTGTGAGGGGGAGTCTGTAGATCTCAAGTAGACTCCGCACTGAGCAAGGAGCCTAATGCTGGGCTTGATTCCACGACTCTGAGATCATGGTCTGAGCTGAAACTAAGAGTCAGACCCTTAACCGACTGAGCCACCCAGGTGCCCCAGAGGTTCCCATGTTAAGCTGGTACTCACTGTGTTCACACATGTGCTCCCCATTCTCAAGTCCATAGACACACTTCCAAAGAGGATGGTCTGTGGCAGTCTTGCCACTAAACCAAAGAGGCTTTACTGAGTTTGAGTTTTATAAATTGCTCCTGGGTCACTCTGAATGAAAAAACAAGTTATTATCTGTTTTTAATAATTTTGAGAAATGTGAAAGTTAACGAAAAGCACAAAGAAGATCAAAACAACCGTCTGTATTCCCACGACCCAGATTCAATGCTGTTAATCTATTGTCCTTTTAGCTTCCATATTTTTTAAAAGAATTAAAACACCAGTTGTGCTTGAAGTTTTTTTAAACACCATTCTTCCTCCCCTGCGACCTCAACTGTTGACAGTCACTATTGTGAATTTTCTGGGATTGCTTCAGTTTTATTGCTTTATCTTTACTCATGTACCTTTCATAATGATACATATGGTTGTGTTTCATGTGTTTAAAAATGTCATATGAATGCTAATGTGATTGTGCACGTGCTTTCTGATTCAGCCTTGTGTTTGAGATCCATCAAAACTGGTTATAGACTAGTTCATCCCTTTTCTTGCGCCATGTAAGCATTTCATTTTAGCTGTTCTCTTCCAGTTTTTTTCTATTACGAACAATGCTACAATGAATATCCTTGTATTTGTCTCCGGATACTTATCTATGAATGATTCTCTTTTAAATGAGAGAAATATCTTTGTTTTCTCTGGCCATTTATATTCTTGCTCTGTTACTGCCATTCTATTCTTTTTCTTTGCAACTACAGTGAAACAGAGACCCTACACACCCTCATCTTAAACACTGTAATAGAAAACGTGGTTTATCTATATACGATTATAAATAGACTCGCATTCAGCATTGACCTTTACTTTAAGACAACATGGCTATTCTAAAATGTAAAATCTCCCTCCCTGGCTAGGACTTGAGAGTATTGTTTTTCTTCAAGACTTGACTGTTACCGCAGTATCTTTTTAGCACCTGCCTATTAAAGCTAATTTTAGCACCACCATTGTAACCTCCTACTCAGCTGGGAAGGGTTTTGGCCTGTGTGTATGTGTTTTTGTGCTGTGAACTTCTGTGTGTCATATTTTGCATGGAGATTTGCTTTTTTGTTTCTGGATGTTTGGGGGCTCATAATTTCTCAAAGTGTTAGGACTTGTTTTATGAAGTCACCGACATGTGCACTGCAATCCAGAATTCGAGAAGTAACTTCCTACACTTACTGGTTGAACACAGGGGACACCTAGGAGAAGACTAATGTTGATTAAAAATCTATACTTTTCTTTTCCCCGTGAAGACATACAGGAGTTGTGCCCTCCTTTCTTCTCTCACTGCCTACCTGGGCCTGGTCAGCATAATAATTCAGTATTTCTCAGTCCTAGGACCTAGGAAAGTTTTTAAAGTATATATGAGAGAATATAGAGATAACATACCTACATATGTATTTGGGACTATTTTCAGACTGCATAACCACAGAACAGAATCATTGGTTAAATCAGTTTAATTGGTTTCAGCCCCCATCTCATTTTATTTTGTTTCAGTCTTCTTTTTTATTGAAGCAGAACTTACAAGGAGCACTAGTTGTATCGCTCAGTGGATTTCATATTTCTGCATCTGCATAACCACCACCCAGGCCCACACATAGCACATTTCTGGCACCTCAGCGGACGCTTTTGCCCACCTGTCCCAGCTGCTACCCCATTGCTTTCACCTTTGTCACTGTGGATTAGTTGTGACTGTTCTAGTTCTTCCTATTAGTGGGTTGTACAGTACGCATCAGGCTTCTTTAGCTCAGCTTTCTGTGCGCCAGATATTTTAAATACGAATGGAGTAGAACTGAATTTAAAACATTAACTATGCTGCCCTCAATAATGACAGGTATTATTACAAAAATTTTTTAAATTATATAATCTCTGTGCCCAGTGGGGGCTCAGATTTACAACCCCAAGATCAAGAGTCAAATGCTATACCAGCTGAGCCAGCCAGGGAGCCCAGCGATAGATAATACTTTTAAAAACATAAATATGTGGTATGTGTGTATGTATTGGGTTGTGATATAAGCGTATTTCTCACTGTGGTCATGGTCAAAGCCCGAAAAAAGTATTATAAGGGGCTTCACTGTTGTTATTTTCCCCCTTAGCTCTTAACTGTTTTTTTTTTAAAAAAAAAACTTCTATTTAAGAAGGTAGATAAAGGGCAGCAAGTAGCTTTTCAAAGGGAGAAATTAAAAGAATAAAGACACTGAGGACATGCTGTCACGCAGTCCACATGCTGCTGTCCCGCTCGTGATGCTCGTGTGGGCGTGGTAGTGGTGTTGGGGGGCAGCTGGGGGAGCCCCGGCCCGACGGTGCCCCCAGCATAAAGGATAATTGTAGCCTAATTTATAACCCTCTCCAGTGTTTCAGGGTGGGGGCCTTTTGTGGCTGTTAAGGAAGCAGGGAGTTGACTAATAACGGGTCCTCTTGATCTTAGGAGGAACGGTTCCGTAGTTGCAGAATCCGAAGTTGACATGGCGGGGGAAGGGAGGGGAAGGAGAGCCTGTGTGCGCACCTGTGCAAGGGAGGGCAGTTTAATCGGGATGAAGAGGCAAAGAGGTCAGCGCTGGGAAGAGGCAGTGGAGCGGTAGGGAAGGGTCCAGCGGGAGATGAGAAGCAAGCTGCGGAGAAAGGACTCGAGCCGTGGCGGCGGGCAGGCCGTGTTGGCGGTGGGAGTGGACGGCGGGCTTCTCTCTGCCCAGCTCTTCTTTCTGCTTCATTCATCCTGTTGCCCCGGCTTTTGTCTTCCACTGTGACCCAGACAGAACAAACAGGATATGAGTGACAGGAAGTTGTTTTAGTACAAAAATAACTGAGGTCTCGTTTTGGAATATAATGGAGGGGCCCTTGACATATGGCAAGGACGATATGGGCTTAGGTTTTCAGAATATGTTGTGTACTCTTGGCCCTTGTGTGGCTTGTACATTTGGTACTGAGCATCTTTATTGTTTTCTTATTGAAGATCCAGTGTATCTGCCCTGAAACTTTTTCTTTTCCTCCTATTGTCTAATATGGAACCGAATACATGTTCTTTGTAAATGTAACAGCATTTGTAGTATCAGAGCATGTAGTCTTTTTTTTTTTTAAGGTTTTATTTATTCATCTGACAGAGAACAAGCAGGGGGAGTGGCAGGCAGAGGGAGAGGGAGAAGCAGGCGTCCGCTGAGCAAGGAGCTTGGGACCCTGGGATTGTGGTCTGGGCCGAAGGCAGCTGTTTAACCAACTGAGCCACCTAGGCACATCTCAGAGCACATAGTCTTATCAACATTTTTATTAAATACACAAACTGTAAAGTTAGCTAATTGGTTTCTTATAAAGTCAAGGGTAATATAATCATGTTGCCAAGGGTAATATAATCATGTTGTAAACCCAGTGGCTACTTACCTAGTAATTTCTTTCTGTGGTTATCTTTATCTTTATCTTTTTATACCTGTCTTCGGCATGTATATATCACCTCCTAAGGAAAGTTGGAAGAAAACCCTCGTGCTCCCACTGTCTGTTTTCCTTCACAGCTTTTCTCTTTTTGTGCTGTTTGGTACTCCGAGAACAGCAACTCACCTTACCTTGGCCTCCCCACATGGCTCTGAAAGAAGAGCACTGTTTACTGTTAATGCGAAATTGCTCGTGTTTACTTAGCTGGTAACTTCTTTTTAGTGAGTGAACTTCTCTTTCCAGGTCAGTCTTTTACAGCTGAACACAGGATGGAGTCCTGGTTCTCCACTTCATAGTCTCACTGAGGTTGCATGAGGGTGAGGCAGCCAGCCACTTTCGCAGAAACCTTCTCTGACTTTTTTAAGCCACGTCTGGAATAGACGCCTCCTTCCCTGTATCCTAATCGAGGCAACGATGTCCTTGGATCATGACACAAAGCCGTTGGCTGGGGTTGTGCTCGTGAGGTCAGGAGGCATTCCCTCTCTTGGGCCTCCTTATTCTTTTTTTTTTTTCCTTTCTCATTTTTTGAAAATATTATTTTGAGAGAGAGAGCAAGTGCAATTGGAGGGGAGGGCCAGAGGGAGAGAATCTCCAAGCCGATTCTGTACTGAGCGTGTAGCCCAACATGGGGCTCCATCTCACAACCCTGAGACCATGAGTGGGGCTGAAACCAAGGGTCTGATGCTTAACTGAGCCACCCAGGCACCCCGGGCCTCCTTTTTCTAGATGCTTTATTATTGCTTTGTGAGGCAGAGGAAGAGGTAATGGCCGTGGGGAGTTAGATATCTTGGAAGTAGTAGAAACAAATCCTGACAGCTCTTTAAATATAGATTCTGGCCTCCAAGGAATTTTCTAAGTCTTCTTGTTCCAACGCATTCTGTTTAACTGAACCAATAGTTAACACAGTGTTTTTCTGATAACTTGTCTTCAAAATAAGATGCTGCTGGCCATGGTCATTGGATTTTAATTGTTTTGCTTGCTCAGGGATAAATTTAAGACACAGAGTGTGCGAGCCTACAGCAGTCCTTCTGGAAACACCTTGAATGCATGGTCCATAATTGCTGCTGCTGCTGCTTTTAAAAAAATATTTTATTTATTTATTTACTTATTTGAGAGAGAGGAAGAGAGAGGTGCAAGTGAGGGCAGGGAGCAGAGGGAGAGGGACAGGAAGACTCCACGCTGAGTACAGAGTCTGACAAGGGGCTCAAACTCATGATCCTGAGATCATGACCTGAGCTGAGATCAAGAGTTGGATGCTTAACCAACTAAGCCACCCAGGTGCCCCCATAACTGCTTCTTAGACAAGAAAGAAAACATTGTCAGGGTGGGCTGTTAGTGGTTACACTTAGGGTTCACAGGAGTGAGGGGAATAGCCTTTGGTTTAGATGAGTCATTCTCTTTGACTTCTGAGCAAGTACCAGTTTTCACAGAAAACGGCTCTGTCATTGTCCATTTTCTTCATGTTTTCCTTTCTTCTGAACCCATAGTAATTAGATGGGTTGTGAGCAGGACGGCAGCGACAGGGTCTGGGGAAAAGCCAGCCCCATTCTTCCTCATTCTTCCTACCTCCACAACATTGGACTGACCACAGATTATTTTAAGAGCAGAGCTGGTTTCTGTCACTTCCAGAAGCGCTGAACAAGTAGACTGTGGGGTAATATTTTTTTACAGCTACATTTTGTGGGCCCTTCGATTGCGAAAGTACTCATTACAGGAGTTTATTTTATTATCTTTACTAAAATTTAAGTAAAAATAAAGGCGTTGGCTATGATAAGTAAAAATATCCAAAGTTGTATAGAGTTACTCTTTCCCTTCATGGTCCATCCCCACATCCTGGAGAACACGAGTGATACTAATCTGTAGCAATTCCTGTTGCATCAAACTGAGTGCTCATGGAAATACACACACATATATGGTGGTTTTAGTTTTTTTAAAAAAATACGCTCATGGTATATACATTACTCTGACACTTGTTCTGTCACTTAAAAATCTTGTAAAGATGCCCCTTGGGGGCCATAAATGTTGAGTTTACTCGCTCTTCATAGCTGTATAATATTCTAAATGTGGGTATTTTGAACTTTATTTACCTTCTTCATATTCATGAACATTTTGGGTTATTTTCCTTTTTAAGCCTCTATAAACAGTACATACTAAACAACATGACATATTTTTAATAAAGCTTTTATGTATTTATTTGAGAGAGAGAGCATGAGCAGGGGGCAGGGTTAGGGGAGAGAGACCAGCAGATTCCCCACTGAGCAGGGAACCTGACAAGGGACTCCATCCCAGGACCCTGAGATCATGACCTGAGCTGAAGTCAGACACTTAAGCAACTGAGCCACCTAGGCTCCCCACAACACGGCGTATCATAAGCTTAAATACTTGTTTTCTTATTTCAGTAGGGATGGTCTGTGGAATGGGATCTCTAGGTCAGAGGTCATTATGTTTTTAATGCTTTAAATATTGCTAGGTTGCTTCCCAGAATGTTATAACAGTTCACATTCCCATTTTTCTATGTCCTCCCCAGGAGAGTGAAAATGGTATTTCACTGCTTTCATTTGTGTTTTGCTGCTTAATAGTGAGATTTTTCGATTTTAAGATGTTTGTGTGTCTTCCTCTCTGACTTACTGTTCATATACTTTATCTATTCTTTTTCCTTGTCTTATAGTTGAAGAGTCTGTGTTGACACCACGCAGACTCAGAAGTCAGGCTTCCATTTATTGTGTTGAGTTCTTTTTTTTTTTTTTTTTTTTGCATATACAACAAAAATTTATTGTCCCACAGTTCTGGAGGCTAGAAGTACAGGATCAAGTTGTGGCTGTTGTCCCTCTCAGATTTGTCCCTATCAAATCTGTCAAAGATAAAAGATGGTTTACAGGCAATCTTGGGTGTTTTATTGGCTTGTAGATCTCTTCCTCCATCTTTTAAAAATTTTTTTTAATTGTGTTGAATTCTTTTTTTTTTAAATTTAAGATTTTATTTCTTTATTTGACAGACAGAGATCACAAGTAGGCAGAAAGGCAAGCAGAGAGAGAGGAAGGGAAGCAAGCTCCCTGCCAAGCAGAGAGCCCTATGCAGGGCTCGATCCCAGGACCCTGGAATCATGACCTGAGCCGAAGGCAGAGGCCTTAACCCACTGAGCCACCCAGGTGCCCCTATTGTATTGAATTCTTGAGCAAAGTATTTATCCCTTGTGGCTCAGTTTCTCCTTTTCTTTCTTTCTTTCTTTCTTTTTTTTTTTAAAGATTTTATTTATTTATTTGGCAGACAGAGATCACAAGTAGGCAGAGAGGCAGGCAGAGAAAGAGGGGGAAGCAGGCTCCTCACTGAGCAGAGAGCCCGATGTGGGGCTCGATCCCAGGACCCTGAGACCACGATTGGAGCCAAAGGCAGAGGCTCAACTACTGAGCCATCCAGGTGCCCCATCAGTGTCTCCTTTTCTAAACAAGGATCATACAAGGACTCACCCCCCAAGGTTATACAAGTTTTACATGTGCATTTCGGATAATATTAGCAAGAGATACTGACTCTTATCAATACATATTTGCTTTTTATCATTGTGACCCTTTCAGATAATTGTTATTCCCTGGCTCTGGGGCAAAGCCCTGCCTTTCCTAAGCCACATTTTCTTTCTGCCTATGTTTTACTTGGTAATTCCTTCAAACACTATTTATCAGTCCTCCCCTCTGTTTAATGCATTTGTTGTAAGCCTTGGGAGGAATCGGAGGAATCGGAGGAACTTTTAAGGAGCTTTGAGTTTGCTTTTAATCAGTGATATAGTGGAGCTGTCAATGTATCTAAGGTAGATGATAGGCTTTTAGGTCATTTTGCATCTGACATTGTCCATTCTTTCTCATTAAATGGCTTCTCTAGTGAAGAATCTGTCCCTTGGATATTAGTGGCAACATCAGGATGCTTTGAGTCTATTTTGGCTAGTTTTTGTTTTTTTTTCCTTTTAATATGTTTACATCCCTGGTTGTTCTCTATTGTATGGACCTCATAGCAGTCATCTGTGCTGTGTTCATTTCTGATCTTGGATACATTCAGCTTGTGACAACAAGCATCTTTGAGAAACCCTCTAGGAACTGTATCTGCATTAAGAATCCATCGCTCTGTTGTAGTGTCTGAGATCACAGGATCTGCCTTTGTTGAAGACTCGAGCAGGAATTCAGAAGTAGAATGTGTGACTGGCAGTGGTGGCTTGCAGCACCTAGTACTGACGTTTTTGGTAGGAAACATCATGGATTGTATACAAAGTAGAGCAAATTCTTTGGGTTCAGCTAGTATATTCTGCACGCACATGTTTGGCTCTTTTGATGTGAAAAGTTAGGAGCAGTGATTGGTAAGATGGAGTCAAAAAGTTGTCCTGTCCCGTGTGGAGAGAGCCTGCGTCAGCTCATATCGAACGATTTGTGGGAATGTAGGAATGCTCACCTCTAGAAGCCTTAAAGCTCCCGCTGAGAAGATCAAGATAAACTTTGCTGTGCGAAGAGATTCTATCCCTGATCTTATTCAACATTAGAAATGGAAGTGGAGTTCAGAGAGGTTAAGCGGCTTGCTCACGTTCACATAGCTAGGGGACAAGTGAACTAGAACTAGGACACAGTTTCTTAGTTGGTATTCTGGTGGTCCTTTCATTTTGCCAGACAGAGACAGCTGGTTTTTAGATCTGGTCGTGGTAGAGTTTGGGTCATTGCTGAGAACCAAACTCTTGTGACAGCTTCATGACTGAGAATTTTAGGAAGCTGCTCAGTTTCTCATGAGCTGAGATCCAGCAATATAGTTAATAGATGAAGTTCAGCCACCAGCAGAGAGGACAGGACACCCTCCCTACCCTCCCCACCCTCTCCACTGATGCAGCAGTGGCTGTCAGGCACTAGGGACACAGGCACTAGGCACTAGGCACTAGTGGCTGTCACTGACAGCCACTGCCGCATCACATGCTGAGATGTGAGTCGGTCTGTGGGGATAGAACAGGTAAGTGAGGGCATCCTATTCCGAATCTGTGGACTTAACCATGGAGATTGAGGATAATAGGAACAGGATACAGATTTAGAGGCACCGAGCGTGAAAAATAATGTGGTTGGCAGTGGCTTCCATCTTGTGAATGTCTTTGAAATGTCTTTCTGTTCCCAAATTCCACTTCTCCAGCTCCTGTCTCTGCCTCCCTTTGTCCCACTTCCTCTGCGGCTTCTCTTCACGCCATCCCTTCAGTGTCGGGGCCCTGAGGCTTCTGTCTGCAAACCCCTTCATATTCTCCCCCAGGGAATCTCAGCCACTCTGAGGCTTCTCTGTCCCCCCCTCTAGACTGATGTTCTCCGAGTCTGTAATTTCAGCCTTCCTCCCTGCCTCGTGCTTATGTGCCATTTCTCTGTCCACAGGCATTTCTGTGCTCGGTCACCTCCATAAACCCCTTCCTCCTGACTTAACGATCTCAGTTAATGGCTACCCACGTGAGGACTAGGCTTTGTTATGGGTGGGCTCTGCTGTGGGGTGGGGGGAGGCAGCTGTGATCAAGAGCCCATTTGGGCCTCTTGGCCTTAACCCTTATAACCCACTGCCTCAGTCCTGCCCAAGGGGTTCTTTTAAAATGCAGAATCTGGTTATTTTATTCCTTTGCTTAAAAATAGTACATTTGGATTTTTTGGTTTCTGAAGAAGATCTACAGTCCCTAACCTACAAATCCCAGATTCATTTCTCTTTACTTTCCCCGTCATGCCCCAGCATTCAGTCATAATAAACAACTTAACCATTGCTCAGGGGGGACTGTAGCTTTGTACCTGCAGGAACCTCCTCGCACAACTCCCTTCTTTCCTGCCAGATGTTCTTGGATTTCAAGGTGGGCCTTCTTCTGGAAACTCTTCTGTCACTGCCATCCCCTGGGCCAGGTTAGCACTCACTGTGCCTTCTGCTGTCTCTGCCATTCTTATCGCCTGTTTATAATCGGTCTTCTTCGCTAGTATTCCTTGGGGATAGGTGCTGTGTTGCATTCATGTTTGTGTCCCTAGTGCCTGACACATAAGAGGTTCTCAGTCAGTCTTTATTGAATGGATCAGCGGTGCCCCCTCCTGCCTGCCGTAGACACCGATGGCAGTCATTCAAGATCTGCCGGTTTCTCTCTCCCACCATTCAAAACATACTCCCTTCCCTTCGGGGCTTATACCTCAGTCTTCGGTGGGCCCAATGAGCCATCTAGGCTCATTTCCATTCTTTGTCTATCTGTGCTGTGCAGCCTTTTCATTCAGCCCCAAATTCTTGTGTTTTCCTAAATTTTGTGCTTCAAAGCCACCCCTTTATTCAGAGACTGTCTCCTCTTCCATTGCTTTATGAAGCCTTTAGTGGTAGTAATGCTTAATTATTCTCTTCCACTTTCTTTGATTGTTTTGGACCCTCTAGGATCAGGTCTTCTCATGTGCTGCCCACTTGATAGTCTGTCCCTGTTCCTTGATGTGCCGTTGATTCTCCAGAATGAGAGTGGAGTTGTCTGGTGGTCTCGCTCTCCCCGATGGGACAGATGTGTTTGAACACCTCTGTAAAAAGAGGGTTTTTTTTTAATGTGATTTTTATTTTTTGTTTCTCTTGTTGTCAGAGTACCAGAGAAGCAGAAATCAAACTGAAAAGTGAAAGCAGAGTTAAACTTTTTTACTTGGACCCAGATGCCCAGGTACGAACTATTTTTTAATGTTTACATTTGAAAACTAAGCCAGGGAAAGAAAATGTTTGACAGATGATATGTTTCATTTATTTATGTGTTTGCATGTTTGTTTACTTTGGATTTATAAGCAACATAACAACAATATAGAAAATACAGGGGAAAAGGAAAAATAAAAAACAACCATAATCTCATCACCATACCACAACGACTGTGAGGGTTTCATATTTAGTAGATTGTTGAAAACTGAGTGATCTATCCAGGATGTCCTCGAGTCCACAAAGAACATATAATTTACCCCATAAAATGACCGTCAGAAAATAATAAGCATCATTGCAGATTCCTTGCAGGCAGTGGTGTTTCCTGACTCGTCCAAGGCACATACGAGCCACAACTGTGCCCCCAAAAGTCCAAACCCAGCGTGGTAAGGACCTCCAGAGCTGCCCCCAGAGCGTGATGGTTCTGCTGTATTTTTCCCACTTTTGTTTGCAGTCTTCGTGTCTGGATTATTGAGCATGATGTTTTTCAGGGTCCATCCATATTGTAACGTGTGTCAGAATTTCCTTCCTTTTTAGAGCTGACTAATAATCCACAGTATGGGCAATATACCAGATTTTGTTTGTTTACTTGTTGATGGACACCGAAGTTGTTCATAACCATAATTTCTAAGCTCTGTATAATAACCCATTGAGTAGGCATACCATCATTTATCTAATCATTATTATAAGCTATATAAACTTACAAAACAGTAACACTGTTGTGATTAAATGAGTATATAGATATATATCTTTTCCATATTTTACAGAATTTCCTTTGGATGTGTTTATTAGGAGTTTTTTTTTAAATGTGAGCATAATGTATTTTTGTACATTTTCTTTTAAAGAAGCTTGACTTCACATCAGCTGAACCCGAAGTGAAGCCATTTGAAGAGAAGTTTGGGAAGAGAATTCTTGTCAAGTGCAATGATTTATCTTTCAATTTACAATGTTGTGTTGCAGAAAATGAAGAAGGACCCACCACAAATGTAATTTTCCCTTTTTAAAAAAATTTTTTTTTATTTTGTAAAGATTTTTATTTATTTATTTGACAGACAGAGATCACAAGTAGGCAGAGAGGCAGGCAGAGAGAGAGGAAGGGAAGCAGGCTTCCCGCTGAGCAGAGAGCCCGATGCGGGGCTTGATCCTAGGATCCTGGGATCATGACCCAAGCCGAAGGCAGAGGCTTCAACCCACTGAGCCACCCAGGTGCCCCTGTAGTTTAACCTTTTAAAAAATAATTTACAAAACTGTTCAGAGGTCACCAATGTGCCGATTGCAGTGCGGTCTAGACCGAAAATCCTAGTTCCTGATGGAGAAATGCAGTGTTTAGGTCAGGATGCCGGGGGTTGTTCAGCCTCAGGGACGGGATGTTTGTGACAAAAGATAGGGATGGAGACTTTCTCTTTGGCAGTGATTTATAGCAACCATTACAAATAGGTTGAATAATTTCTTCTTTGATAGCAACGCTCTTTCCCCCCGACAGTTGGAGCCATAGTGATGGTCTGGATGGTTTTATTTCATTCAGGTTGAGCCCTTCTTTGTTACTCTGTCCCTGTTCGACATAAAATACAACCGAAAGATTTCTGCCGATTTCCACGTGGACCTGAACCATTTCTCCGTGAGGCAGATGCTGGCCCCCACGTGCCCGGCTGTGATGAACGGTGGCAGGCAGAGCTCGCCTACCCTTCAGGACATCCTTCATGAAGCCTCCATGCAGTATCCGAAGCAGGTGGGAGACTCGCGCCCAGCAGTGGTCCTGCCGCGACTTCCCTCGCATGCGCTGTGTGAATGCATGGCGAGATGCCGCAGTGCACAGCTGGGTCGAACGAGACGGTGGAGTTTATGGACTGCATATATAATTAGCTGAGAGGACAGGAAATGGCATTTGACTTGTCATTTCTTTTTTTCTAACCTTTCTGCTAGTTGCCCTTCCCCATATTGCCTTTTTTTAATTTAATTTTTTTTTTTATTGGGTTGGGGAGAGCACAAGCAAGGGGAGCAGCAGGCCCCCTCTCGCAGCAGGGGCCTGATGCGGGCCTCGGTCCCAGGACCCTGGGATCATGACCTGAGCCCAAGACAGATGTTTCACCGACTGAGCCCGTCAGGCATCCTGCCAAATCGCCTCTTTGGTCAGATGAGGACCTAGTGACAAGCCCCGAGTGCCCCGAGGGGCTGTACTGTGTCCGCACTCTTTGCTGCTTTAGCAGGTTTAACGTTCAGGAGCTTTGTTTAACGTGGCTGTGACTTTGACCCACTAAAGAAAATTGTTTGTTCCCTAGGGGATATTCTCAGTCACGTGTCCTCACCCTGATATATTCCTCGTGGCTAGAATTGAGAAAGTGCTCCAGGGCAGCATCACTCACGGCGCCGAGCCATACATGAAAAGTTCAGACTCTTCCAAGGTACGGCTGACTTTTACACTTTGTGACGATAAAGAGCAATTAGAAAAAAGATCTGTCTGTCAAAACAGAAATGCTTAAAGTAGTCAGAGTTGGGCTGTATTTATATTCTGGAAGATGTACACTACTTACATAGATTTACTGTTCTACCGAACCTGGTGTGTCCAGTTTTCAGTGAAAAGTAGTCCCGTATATATAGAAAATGCTTCATCTGCCCAGACATCCTAAAATAATTGCCAAAGCTGTTGATGTGTGTCTCGGATTCTGGAATTCCCTTTGGGTCCCTTTATGCTGAAATGTGCACTGAGGCTGCAGACGGGAAGGGTCTGGCCAGTAAGGTCAGTGCTTCAGTCCCCTGTATGGTCCCACAGTACAGGTTATGGTGGCAGAGGTGGTATGACTCCCATAGAAGGGAGGGGAAACGTGCGAGATGTGTTTTTGGTATTTTTCCTTTCTTTGGTGTATGCTTCTTAGTTGGGGAGTGCCTCGCTGTGGATCCACACAGACTTGAATCTCAGAGGTTATCTAGTCCCAGATCTCCTTTCAGGCATCAGAAAAACTGGGGTTTACCAAGGTTTAGTTACATGCTCAGTGTCCCCCAGCTCTTGTGACCAAAGGCACTTGCCTGTCACCTTCTAGCACATCGAGCTACCTGGTAGAGTGAGTGTTTGAGTGCCGTCTGTGCTGGTCTGACATTAATTTTTACAAGTGGTCCGTCTGAGAGATGACCCTGCTGTGTTGACAAGGACTGGTCCGTAGCAGGAGGGGACACTCCCCTGGCTCTGAAGGACAATGATCGAGCTGCTTCATAGCTTCTCCTCTTCCTGTCTGCGCCCCCCCCCCCCACAGCACTGGTGTGTCCCCAGGATGGAGGGCGGTTGTTAAAGAGCAGGTTCTAGGAGTCAGAAACCTGGGTGCAGAGTGCTAACAAGGCTGGCTGCTTTGGAGAAGTTGTGTCACCTCTCTGGGCTCTGGTGACCCATCTGTACTTGAAGGATGACTGCTCCCCACCCGGGTCCCTCTTAGGAACAGTTCTGGAACTGCGCAGATAACATATGAGACATCGCTGGCAAGGCTGCAGATTAGTGGCATGCGCTGGGCACCATTATCACTTGTCACCCTCGGCCAGGGAAAGCCCAGCTTCCCGGGCGCACTGCTTCCAACTGTATGCCTTTCTGGCTGATGAAAGCTGAGTAAAGTTTAGTCCCTGGAAAGAAGCTATTTTATTTTTTATTTATTTTATTTATTTATTTATTTATTTATTTTTTAAAGATTTTATTTACTTATTTGAGAGAAAGACAGTGAGAGAGAACATGAGTGAGGAGAAGGTCAGAGGGAGAAGCAGACTCCCCATGGAGCTGGGAGCCCGATGTGGGACTCGATCCCGGGACTCCAGGATCATGACCTGAGCCGAAGGCAGTCGTCCAACCAACTGAGCCACTCAGGCGCCCAGCTATTTTATTTTTTAAATCAAGTTTGTAAAACTTTGCATGAGAAGCTCTTTTAGCTCCTGTGTTTGTTTGTTTTTTAAAAAATTTTTTGATTATGTTACATTGGTCACCATACAGTAGATCATTAGTTTTTGATGTCTTGTTCCATGACTCAGTGTTTGTGTAGAACACCCAGTGCTCCATGCCACCTGTGCCCTCCTTGATATCCACGACCGGACTCACCCATCCCCTCACCCCCATACTCTCTGAAACCCTCAGTGTGTTTCTTGGAGTCCACGGTCTCTCGTGGCTCGTCTCCCCCTCTAACTTCCCCCAATTCATTTTTCCCTTCCTTCCCCTAATGTCTTCCATGCTGTGTTTTGGTTAATAACCAGTGAAGGCCCAAGTAAGGTCTACGCCCCTTTGTATGTAACTCATTTCCAGGGCCTACATGCTCCATCTTTGCTCTTCTGCCTGCCACGTGCATGCACAGTTTAAAATTTGGCAGCTCATGTTGCTGCAAAATCACATTTCCCTTTGAGCTCAACTTTATGCTCTACTCCACACTTCCCAGTGTCCGTTGAGCATCTGTGCAAGTCTGCTCTTCCTTCTTTACTTACGGAACGGAAAGCTCAGCCATGTGTGCATTATTCCACGCTTTCACACCTCTGAAGTATTAAGGCAGAGATTAACATTTTATATCAGAATAGATTTTATATCAACCATTTTATATCTGTTTTATATCAGCCATTTTTTATCAGAATAAAAGTTTTGGCAGAGATATTTCTGAGGGATGACTTTCTAATGTGTATTAAAATTCCTTCTTCCTGTTTTCCAAGATGGTCTGGAACATCATTTAGATTACATTTTGTCTTGGAGGAGGAAACTTTTATGGAAAGTCTCCGTAGGTGTCCGCCATGAATAGATTAAAAAAGAAGAGGAAAAAGAAAGGAAGGAAGGAAGGAAGAGAGGGAGGAAGGGGGTCCAGGAGGGGGTAGGAAAGGAAGGAGGGAGGGGGGGAGAAAGCCCGAGAGGGCAGAAACGAGTTCTTCAGTCCTTTGCATACCTCATGTTCCCTTTGCACCCCCAGTAAGTCTGTGAGCTCAGGCCCTGTTTGCTGCAGGCAACAGTAAAACTTACTTGAAGCCTGTGTTTTAGCCTTAAATTTTATGCAGATATTACATTTTACTTCACAGCATAGTCCATATTATTAGAACCTAAAAATGATAGTTTCTATCCGAAAATGTTTGAGTGAAATTACCCCTCCAGGAAGGTAGGTCGTTTTACCGATGGCTGTGTACCCCAGACCCCCACAAGAACATACCCAACGGGAAGAAGGGGAGGAACTGGGTGAGCTACGGGCGTGTTTCAATCAACACATGTTTGTAATTCACTCGTGAGGGCGGTGATTCCCACCACACAGTTGTGGTGGAATCATGATGTCTGGTAACTGGAAGGGGTAATGAAAAGTATTATGGCCCATACCCTTCTGTCTTGAGGTGGGGAAAGTAGAGCCCAGAGAGGTTTAATGGCCTGGGGTCCCACAGCGGGTTTCAGTTTGACTTCGAGACAAACTGCTCTTTTCTCCTTCTCATCTAGAAGATGAGCACTCGTCAGAGCTGGTGCACATGGATCCCGGGGGTCTGCTCAGAATGCAGGTTCTGACCTGGCAGGTCTGCGGTGGGGCCCGAGACTCTGCATTCCTGGCAAGCTCCCTGGTGATGCCGAGGCTGCAGCTCTGCAGTGCACACCTTGGTTCACAGGCTCTAGATCTCGACTCCCACGACTGCTTGGACTGTGGTGTGCATTAGTGCTGTAAAAGGCCCTCGAACGTGCCACCGTGACCGAGTCAGGCTTGGCATTGGTAGCTGTGCAGTGTCCAAGAGCAGACTTGGGGGAAGGTCATCTGCTTGAGCTTGAGCAGCGGGGGTGGAGTTGATTCATTGGTCTGCCATGCATATGTCTTAGGCCAAAGCGAATCTGCTTCACCGTGCACCATAGAGTTATTAAGTCAGCCCACAACAAATGAAAACGATCCTTACGAAGTGAAAATAGCAGTAATTTATACTTAGAAACTGAGACTCTAGCAATGAAAAACTCTGGCCTCACTTAAGTCAGCACCTGTAATGTCTTATATAATGAGTATCTGTCCTCCCAGATTGTGGGAATTTGCACAGGCCAGTGCACATTAGGAGCTATACACGCTTAGTTTTATCATCGGAGTTCTCATTTCAACTTGAATTAACATGATATATTTTGGTGGGAATACCAAGAATTAGCTATTGTTAATAACCCAGTGGACTTATAAGAGGCCATAAGTTCTTCATATAAAGAACTGTCAAAGCCTATGAAATGGTATGCTTGTGGCCCATAAAAACATTTTAGAAAAGACATAACATTTTAGAAACAGTCCTCATTCTTTGAAAATCACTGCTAACGACTGTATTAAATAGAATGCTCTGGACCTCGTATAAATCCAGCCATATTCATTAGCCGTCACTGTGCTTTTCCAAGCATCTGGTACTCTGATAAGAGCTTGTTTAATGAACATGGGATGATGGCTCTTTAGACCACAGTCCTGGCGGTGGGATGCAGCGTCTCATGGCTTGATTCTGATGTCTTCAAGGTTGCTCAGAAAGTGCTGAAGAATGCCAAGCAGGCATGCCAAAGACTCGGCCAGTACAGAATGCCATTCGCGTGGGCAGCAAGGTAAGGACAACGTCTTCTATACATTTGACACAGATAGAGATATATGAAGAGAGGTATATAGATAGATAGGTCTATTCTGTTTATTGTTAAGAGACAAAGAGGATTTAAATGTGTAAAACTGAAAAATACGAAAGCCCCCTCCCTATCTGAATAATCCCTTAGTGGAGTCGCAGAGAGGAAAGGTGCTGGCTGGAGGAGAGCTGTGTGGAGACCGGTATCCAGGGCTCCCAGCACATGTCCCGAGGTCAGCTTGGGCAGCAGCCGGGGCAGAGGGAAGGGAGTGGGCTGTTGTGGCGGGGGCGTGGCGGGGGGGTCCCTGCAGATCATCCTTAATTGTGAGCTCTGCTTCTGTGTATGTTATTCCCTAAGCACGAGCCATATGCTGGAAATGTTTTCTATGTAAATTGAGTTAGTTGTGTTCATCCTCATAAATGTCTTCCGTGTTTTTAGATAATGAAGTTTCTGTTAGCTACATTCAGCCAATGGAATAATAATTGGTCTTCACGTGGAAACCAAAGTTAAGTTGTGGATTTATTTTGGCCTTTTGGAAACTCACTTTAGAAATGTTGTTTGGCTATTTCAGGACGTTGTTTAAGGATGCATCTGGAAACCTTGACAAAAATGCCAGATTCTCTGCTCTTTACAGGCAAGATAGCAATAAGCTCTCCAATGATGACATGCTCAAGTTACTGGCAGACTTCCGGAAGTGAGTCTCAAAGCCTTTCTTGTTATTTGCACACCTGAGAGACAGAAGGTATTTGGTGGGGATGGGGCGTGGGCTCCGCTTGAACGTCATAGGGCCAGTTGGGGGAGCATGGAATTTTACCTCATGTCCTTGGGAAGGAAGAAGACATTTAAAATTGAAGGGTATCCTGGTTAATTTTTTGGTGGTTCTGTGGAGGGTGGCGTGAAGGTAGAGATGAGCCTTCAGAGGAAAGAGACAGTGGAGGGACCACTGGCAAGAGATGGGAAAGGACTTGGCAAAGCTAGGACAAGTGGCAGTGGGAGAAGGGGACTAATTGGGGTCACATCAGGGGACCCACTGTTCCTCTGTCTGGGGTTTCTGATTGGGTGAAGGGTGGAAGGAGAGAGCAGTGGGTAGGTAGCGGTCTCAGATAAATAACCCCCAGATTTCCGACTTGCACAATGGAGTGACTCAGGTGCCATTACCTGAGTGGGTGATGGAAGGGAAGGACAGTAGCTTACATAGTGCTTCCTGATTACAAGCATTGTTTCAATGCTTTCCCTATACCCAGGGGCGTGTGAGTTTCCTAGAGCTCCCAAAACAAAGTGCCACAGACTGGGTGGCTTAAACCCACAGAAATGTCTTCCCTCGCAGTTCTGGAGGCTGGAACTCCAAAACCAAGACATTGGCAGGGCTGCACTTGCTCCAAAATCTGTGGGGGGGAGGATCCTTCCTTGGTTCCTTCATCTCTGATGACCCCAGGCATTCCTCGGCTTGTGGAGGCTCCCCGTGGACGCCTTCCTGTGCGTTTCTGGTGCGGTGTCCTTCTTCTAAAGGAACGTGTCATGCTGGATTAGGGCCAGCCCCAGTGACTTCATCTTCTCTTGATTACGTCTGGAAAGACCCTGCATCTATAGGTACCAGGGGTTAAGACTGTGGCAGGTGTGTTTGGGGATGTCGTTCAGCCCACAGCAAGGTGGAGAAGAGAGGCTAAGCAGTGGCTGGGGCAGCCTGGCTGAGAATTTTCTATCACTGCGCTGTTTAGTGTTCCATCATCATGGGTTCACTTTGAAACTCAAAAAACTGATTTCCTTTGCTAAGGACATTTCCTTTGCTAGGGACAGAAAAACTTCAGATGTTTTCTGGGAAAATTCTATGAATGAGAAAGAACTGAGGGTATTAAAAAATAATGAAATGAAAAGAATGGCTGAGAGCCAGCCTGTAGTTATTCTGTATCATAGGACCTTTACCATCTTAGTTTTTTATTTGGGGGGGAAAAACCCCCACGTGTCAAAGTAAAAATTTCACTTTGCTTAGAACTCAGGACTGGCTGTTAAAAGTTCATTTTTGCCTTATTCTTACTTCTCTTCCTTCTGATTTTTCAAAATTCTAAATAGAGTTGTAATTAGCATCTCTTAAAAATGATTACTTACTAATAGTGAGTGTTCTCATATACAACATGTCATCATACAGTATTGTCACATTTCTCCCTTGCTTATAGAATAAAAAGTCATCTTACTTTGTTTCGTTTTTTGAAAACTCCAGTCACCTTTAGTTAAATAGATGACAGTTTTCTTGCACTGGACTATCATGTAGTTCTTAATAATCACGACGTCAGTCCAAATGTAATCACTTGGGAAGGTGTACACACTATATTGTTAAGGAAGTGAAAGTGTATCTATGTGACCTCATTTTTGAGAGGAAAATATTTTATATATTTCTTTTTGTGTATAAATGAAGAAATGGATAGGCAAATAGCCAGCCAGATGGAAAGAGAGGGATATACACCAAAATGGTGGTCATGGTTGTCTCTGAGGGGTGGCTGTATAGGTGGCTTTTCTCTTCTACCTTATGGCTTTCCGTGATTTTATTTGGGCTTTTTTTTTTTTAACTTTTACTTTCATATTCTGACAAACAAACAATGGAGTTTTTTATGTGTGATCGAGGTTAGAAGCCCTATCAGAAGTTACGTCCTACACTGACTAGCTTGAGATGGCCCTGGCTGGTGGTGGTGCTTTGGTGGTAGTCCCAGCTCACAGTTCTAGTCCTCAGTGGAGGCCGAGGGGTAGGACCCTATGGGGTCTTTAATGAAGGAATGATCTGAGCCAAGAGGCCATGGCCAGGCAGCAAACAGCACAGGCCTTCCCTGGTTCAGAGCCCAGCAGTGTTCTCCCTAGCACTCCGCGCCTTTGTGGGCATGCTCACGAGGAAGGATCTTGTGGGAGGAACATGACCAGTGAGGGACTCAGAAACTGGCAAATAGGGGTGTGATGCTATCAGCATCCGAAGGTGCAGCTATCATGGGCGGGGGGAGGGGGGGGCTTTGTCTTTGCTTCATAGCAAGAATCTGGAGAAGTGCCCATGTCCATTCCCTCTGGTTTCCACAGTGGAGTTAGGGAACCAGAGGTTTCCTTTTTCTTTTTCCTCTTTTTTTTTTTTTTTTAACCTTAGTATTGCTCTTTTCCTTTCCTATTTATTTATTTATTTATTTTTACAAAGAATGATCCTGTGTCACTGGCCTGGGCACTAGCTTGGGTGCAAAGCTGCTGTTTCTGTTCCCATGATTGTCTCAAAGTGTCATTTAATAATGGATGGGAAAATTTTTCTCAAGCTGCCCCAGTCTTTAGAAAACAGCTGCCAAATCTCATAAACCACTTCTCCCTTCCCCTCCCAGTAATTATCAGGGGCCGTGTTCCAAGATTTAGTAAGAAAATGATTCTGTCAGATAAATGGTATTGCTGACATACATGCTTCCAGAAATATTTGTCTAAGAAGAAACACGCCTGCTCCTCTTTTGGAGTCCAGTCTGTAACTCATGTCCATGTCGGGGGACCTGGGGCAGGTCATACGCCTTCTCAGCTTGAATCTCCTCTTCTTTTTAAGGGGGAGCCCTCATAACCCTTGTAATCCTACACCTATGGGGAGAATAAAGGAAAACGGATCGCAGGGTGATTTCTCTCACCGAGAAGACTCATCTCGTCCCTTTCCTTCTCAGTACACTAGACACTGGCCTTCCCGTGGAGGTTTGCACACACTGGATGGAAGTGCTTCTTAACATGTCTTGTTGAGGACGGGAATCATCATACTCTGTTTGTGTTCTCTCTGTGGTGCTCAGTTGAACGTGTGTTGTATCACCGTAAGCACCTGGTAAATGGTTACTGAACTATCTCATAGACATCAGTTCAGTGATTTCTTTTCAACAAAAACATCTCAAATTTCTTTCAATTGCATATACATTTTTTAAGTGACTCCAAAGCTTTTAGGGACTACAGGAGACCCAAGCACGCCTGTATTGCCGGTCAGTCACTTTAATGGGTCAGGACAGACAGTAGAGAAGGGGGAACCAGGCAGTGAAAACACAGAGGTGAGGGCACCCAGCCTGTTGGCATGGAATGACTGCTGGTTTGTGTTACTCTCCCTGCCTCTGGGGATTGTCGAGCAGTTGTATGGGCAATGGGAAGAGAAAAAACCTTTTCTTTTCCTAAGAGTGAGAGTGAGCCTCATTCCTAACTTAATATGTATACAAAAGCAGTTCCCAAATTCCAGATACCCTACATGTAGCTACTGTATCCATTTTTTTAATGAAGTTTTAGGATGGGTTTTCATGCTCAAATATTTTAAGTTTTACATGGAATATATATATACTTTACAGATTTAAACAAAACCTAATCCCAGTCACAAGAGAATCTGCTTTGTGTAACACACACACACCCACACTCCCACCACCACCACTTTGCAAATGCATGTAAAAAAGGCAGTAGAATTTCTGTTGTTTGTAGGTTTGGATGTCTGATAAGCCACGTTCAATATAACCCCTAAATTTCTGAAGTAAGTTGAACATTATATTTAAAAAACTAAGCTTCCACAAAGTCCATGTGCTGTGTGGTATGGAACTAAGCTCAGATCTGTGCTTTCTTAGAAATGTGTGGACATAATGCCTCTGTAGAACTAGCAGCCAGAAGCAGAAGCTCTCAGCAGAGGGAAGAAACCAAATGAGGAATAAATATAGTCAGACAGAGAAGGAAATAACACATTATACAGAGAGTTCCAGCAAAGATTGTTGAATTGAAATTAGTTGCTTAGCAATCCAATTATCCCAAGTTCATATGAGGATGATGTCAGAGGGATAGAAAGAGTGGTGAAGGAAGGTACCGACCCATTTATGGGCGGAAGTAACTGGAAAGGGGTGAGAAAGATGACATCCCTGAATACTCATATTTGGAATATTCTTTGTAATAAACAGAGAACTTGTGACTCGAGGACGCAGCTACAGCTTCAGCGGTATCTCTCAGATTTGTGGAACGCTGTGTGTTGTGCTATGTGGGCAGCATTGAGTTGTTTGGAGGAAGAGGTGGAGCAAGGCAGTATATGTCTGGAAAATAGAACACTGCACAGAAACCCATGGGTCTCAGGGTTGGTGTCCCTTGAGGAGCTTTGTGTGAAGCTGAGAGGGGCTCAGACAGGGTATCATCTGGGGGGCATGCAGTGGGTGGGAGGCCAGCGACAGCTCCCAAGAATCAAAGGCACAGTCTTCCTGCGAGTAGCAAAAAATATTGTGTTTTTGAACAAATCACACAGTGGGCGCAGGGGCAAGCTGTAGGGGTGATGCCGGGCTATCCCTGGACATCCTTTGGCCAGAAATCATTTTAACTGAAGGCGGAATGTGTGGGAAGATTGTTGACTTGCCTTCCTGATCGTGATCTCTCTCAGGATTTCAAGGAATTGCTCATGTAAACTCAGATATAAACAAAAGTGGAAAGGAGAGAAACGCTAGGAGGAAGTGATACTGGAAGTTGGAGCTGGCAGTGGGCAAAGATGAATGAGCTCAGCATGGTCTGTGGTCATAAGGATAAGAATTTAAGACTATGGGAGTGCACCTGGGTGGTGCAGTCAGTTAAGCATTCAGCTCTTGGTTTTTGCTCAGGTCATGATCGCAGGGCTGTGAGGTTGAGCCCTGCATCAGGCTCTGCGCTCGGCGAAGCGTCTGCTTGAGGTTCTCTCTCCCTCTCTCTCTGCCCCTCTGCTCATGCGCATGCTCTCTCCTCTCTAAAATAAATAAATAAATCATAAAAAAAAAAAAGAAAGAAAAGAATTTAAGACTGTTAAGAAGTCCTGGTGCAGGTGAATAATATCCCAGGATAGACAAGACACGTTACCTGTGAGGCTGCTTATCAGGTAACAGGAGCTGGGATAGGAACTTTTCAAAAATAGGAATAAAAGAAAATGCAGAATCTGTAGGCCAATGAGCTTTGGTGTTTTCAGGCAGCGTTTAAAAAGACATTATTAAACAGGTGGCTTATGAAGAACCACAAGCAGCATTCTGTTTTCTAGGAATAAGCCATGTCATGTTGAACTAGTCGTCCTAACCACATCTCTGCTCTTCTCTTTCTAATTGGGTTGCGGAACTGATACCACAGAGGAGTGCAAAGCCTCTGACAAGTATGTATTATGCTAATGTCCTGGGAACAAGTCAGAGAAGTGTAGCATGCATGAGTGGACAGTTCCACTGTTGGAGTAACCAGATACCAGGACGGGTGAGAGTGGGCTAGTGGTAAGCTTCTAGAGGCTTGAGAAGGAACCTGTTCTTGGCTGTATTCTGTGTAGTGTCCTCCTCAGTGACTTTTTGAGAATATAACTTGCTGATGAAATGCCTTAGTGACATCGAGCTATTAGGAATACCTAATACATGAGATGTTAGAATCTGGACTTAAGAGGGTTTGATCAAATAGAAATGGCTCAAATGTAAAAGAGTACAATGTCCTCAAGGCAAAAAATCAAATCCTGTTCTGAGTTCCCAAAAAACATAATTGTATGAATTCAGGATGGAGAAAGATAGCATGATAGTAAAGCATATGGAAAAAGACTCAGGGATTTTAGGTGATTTAAATGTAATGTACATCACCAGGGTGGTGTGACTACCACAAAATAATAGTATTTGGCTACATGAGTAGAAGCATGTATTGTTCAAAACCAGATGGCTGCTCAGTCCCCACCTGGTCAGACCTTTCTAGGCCCACTGTGTGCAGTTTGGGCACCTAGATATAAATGGAACATTCTTCCAGGGGGAAATGGCATTGGAGGAAGGCCCAAAAGAGCTGGAAAATGGCAGACGTCAGCAAGGTGTGGTTGCTGTTTGTAGATGGTTGAAAGGTGTTACACGGCGAAGTGTAACCAGGTCCCTTGGAGAGGGGAAGTTCCAGAGAGGCGAAGTGAGGAAGAGCAGCCTGGGTGTCAAAATGGCTGTGTTGAAGTCTCCTTCCAGCTGGGAAGGGTTGATGCAGTAGCAGTTCTTGTCAGGAGCGTCACAGAGGGCTTTCTGGGACTGGACTGTTAGACCCAGATACAAACACCAGCCATTTCCCTGTGCACCTACTTTGTGTCCCGTGTTTCACTGGACACGGGAGCCTAAGACGGCTTCTAGCTCTGTATTGTCACAACTCGAGCCAAAAATGGGGGTGAGGATGGAGTGGTTCACAAAGATAGTAGATCTTGCCCATAGTCTTACCTAGATTTGTGCAGCCTAACATGGGAGCCACTGGGCATAGGCGACTACTGAACACGAGAAACACAGCAGCTCCAAACTGAGACGAGCTAGGAGTGTAGAACATTTTGGATTCAAAGAATTAGAATAATGTCTTATACTGATTATCTGTTGAAATAGTAACACTTGGGATAAATTGGGTCAAATATTCTTTTTTTAAAAATTTATTTATTTATTTTTAAATTTTTAAAATTTCTTTTCAGTGTACCAGAATTCATTGTTTTTCTTAAAACTAATTTTACCTATTTCTTTTTACCTTTTAAGATGTGGCTTCTAGAAGGTTTAAAATTACTTTTGTGGCTTATGTTATATTTCTCTGGGAAGCGCTGCCCTGGGATTTAGGTTTTAGAGTTAACCTAACTTACAGACATGTGGTTTTTCTCTTCTTTTGCTCCTAGACCTGAGAAGATGGCGAAGCTCCCAGTGATTTTGGGCAATCTAGACATTACGATCGATAATGTTTCCTCAGACTTTCCTAGTAAGTGTAAGTTCTCTGTAACAACCAGAGAAAATGTTGCTTGACTTTTACTTCAATTTATTTGTTTTTAATTTTCCAGATTATGTCAATTCATCGTATATCCCCATGAAGCAATTTGAAACTTGTAGTAAAACTCCAGTGACGTTTGAAGTAGAGGAGTTTGTGCCCTGCATACCCAAACACACTCAGCCTTACACCATCTACAACAATCACCTTTATGTTTATCCGAAGTACTTGAAATACGACAGTCAAAAGTCTTTCGCCAAGGTGAGTGCAAAGGTCGAGGTTTCCGTTTTGGTATCAGACTCTCTTGGGTTTTGGCTTCTCCTGTTCTCTTATAAATACATATTCTGGCTTTTTGTTTCATTTTCTTTTTCCTTTTTTCTTTAAATATTGCTGCAGGCCAGAAATATTGCTATTTGCGTTGAATTCAAAGATTCAGATGAGGAAGACTCTCAGCCTCTGAAGGTTTGTTTTTTATGTATGTTTGCACTTTTCCATTTTATTTTATTTTATTTTTAAAGATTTTTTTTATTTATTTGACAGAGAGAAAGATCACAGGTGGGCAGATAGGCAGACAGGGGGGGGGGGGGAACAGGCTCCCTGCCAAGCAGAGGGTCCAATGCGGGGCTCGATCCCAGGACCCTGAGACCATGACCTGAGCTGAAAACAGACGCTTAACCCACTGAGCCACCCAGGCGTCCCTATTTTTCCAATTTAAAAATGGACCTGCGTGGTATTGCACAACTAAAGGAATTTAGCACATTACAATCAACAGACACAAAAATATTGTGACTTCACAATATTTAACCATATTGGCTGAACTTCACAGACTGTGGAGTAATTGCGTTCTTGCTCCTCATTGGCTCTTTCTGTTTAATTACACTCTTTAGGGATGAAGGTTTCTTATGTGTGTTTAGTTCAGTAAACATATCATGTCTTACTATGAGCCAGCCTTTGTGTGGGTGCTAAGAATTATATTAGTAAGATTGGTAACAGAAATAATAATAAAAATAGATTGATATTTATTATTATAGTATAGTAATAATAATAGTAATAAATCATTGGTGATGTTTACTGAATGCTTATTATAGTACAGTCTCTGAACTTAGAGCCTTATAGGTATTAAACTCCTTTAATTCTCCTAACAGTATTTTTTAGATGAGACTAAAGCACAGAATTTAAATAAGTTGCTTTTGGCGATCCATTAGTAGAACCACTGTGCAAAACCCAGGTAGCCTGGCTCCACATTCTTTACTATAACTATGTGGAAATGACTTTCCAAGAAGGGAAGGAGATAAAGATGCAAAGAAGAATATAATAATAGTTTATGTCCTCAAGAAATTCACGGCTTAGTGGGAAAGGTAGTCATGGAGAAAAAGCTCCTGGCACATAGAAATGGTTTGTTGTCCAAACTGAATAATTAGTACAAAAAATGCTGAGGGGGCACAGAGGATGGAATTAATTGTTTCTTGATGGACACATGGGAGTTCGGTGCTCGCGGAAGGGCAGGTCATTCAGACAGAGGGACTGTGTGAGTGACGGTGTGGAGCTGTGAAAGGGACCTGTGGACAGGTTAGCGCAAGGACAGGTGTGTGTGCTTGGGGGAGGGAGGTGGACGGGAGGGTGGACGGGAGGGTGGGTTGGACCCAGGAGAAAGGGGACTGAAGGCTCTGGAGTCTCCTAGGTGGAGGAAATCCACAACACGCCAGAGTTTAATTTCTGACTCTGTTCATTAAATACTGGTGTCTTTCTTCGCTAACTCTTACTTTAGTGCATTTATGGCAGACCTGGCGGGCCCGTGTTCATAAGAAGTGCTTTTGCTGCAGTTTTACACCATCACCAAAACCCTGAATTTTATGATGAGGTAAGCGAGGAGGTTTTCAAGGGAAAACCCAGTTAACCAGCCTTAAGGAAAACTCTAAGTTCTTTGCTTAGTAAAGTAAAAAACAAGAGAAAGTGCATACTATACTGGAATTACAGTGCTAGAACCAAAGATTGGAGCATTTATTTTACATCATCTTTTCTAATTACAAACGTAACATTCATTCTAAAAACTTGGAAAATGCAGATAATAGAAAAGAAAAAGTCAAAATCTCTGCTCTGTTACTACCAAATTAATATTCTGACATATTTTCTTACAGATCATACTTAAGTGTAGTTATGTTCGTCAGACCTGAGAATCTTTCTTTCTCATTATTGGGTTTCTTTATGTAGAATGATAGGGTAGCTCATTGAAACTACCCTATGAATCTTTCTTTGAAATGTTCTATCCTGGTTTTTCATTGTGCCGTTGCTGTGTTAAGGTAATGTAGTGGTCAATGTCGTGGTTTCCAGTTCTTTCTAGAGTTGAAATACTAACTCTTCCTTTTCTGGTTGGTGAATGTTTTGGTCTGCTCGGGCTACTGTAACGAAATACCACAGACTGTTTGCGCTCACGGTCCTGGAGGCTGAAGTTGTAGGTCAGGTTGCGAGCATGGCCAGGTGAGGGCCATCTCCCTCCCCGTCATAGACTTCTCAACTGTGCCCTCAAATGGACAGTTGGGGAGTCCTCTGTTGGATCTCTTGTAAGAGCATTCATCCCACTCTTGGCCTAATCACCCCAAAGACCCCACCTCCAAATACCATCAACTTGCAGGGGGGTGGTAGGATTTCAACATATAAATTGGGGGGGGGGCACACATTCAGCCTGTAACAGTGTATTGTGGATCCATTTCTTTAGCAGTTTCTGTTCTCTCACTTCTTTAACTGCAAATGTTAGTATTAGTTCGGAAACCAAACGGACGCTTGGGCTTTCGGTGCCATGTGTGGCTGCTTTCATCAAGAATTTTCATTTTAAAATATTAAAAAGGTGGTTATTTTGTCTCCCTTGCAGATTAAAATAGAACTGCCCACCCAGCTGCACGAAAAGCACCACTTGCTGTTCACATTCTTCCATGTCAGCTGTGATAATTCAAGTAAAGGGAGCACAAAGAAGAGGGATGTTGTCGAAACACAAGGTTTGGGATTTCATCATTACCTTGGTCGTTCATAACTTATGTATTAGGTTCTCAAGTTTTATTTTGATTCTGAGCCCTCATCCTCTTGAGGAATTTTTATTTTTATTTTTTTTTCTTAGGATTTTATTAATTTGAGAGTCAGAGGGGAGAGCATGAGTCGGGGGAAAGGGAGGGACAAGCAGGCTCCCCACTGAGCACGGAGCCCAGTACAGGACTTCCTCCCAGGACCTGTAGATCTTGACCTGAGCAGATGTCAGACACTTACTGAGTCACCCAGGGGCTCCCCTTTCTGGAGTTTTTGATGAAGTTTGTGAAGGTAGCATATGTAAATTGTTTTAAAAGATCATTTTAGAATTGTAATCCCAAAGAGGCCAAAGTACATTGTAGACAATGTTCTGCAGAGACGAGTTCAGGGCCTTAAAGATCCAGCAGCTGAGTAGCACTGACTTTCCTTCATATGTTTTTGAATACCTACAGTGAAGTTTTTTGTGCTTTGTTTCAACAGTTGGATATTCCTGGCTTCCCCTCCTGAAGGATGGAAGAGTGGTAACAAGTGAACAGCAGGTTCCCGTCTCAGCCAATCTCCCGTCTGGCTACCTTGGCTACCAGGAGCTTGGGATGGGCCGGGTACAGGACTTTAAGATTCATTTATCCCACTACTTTCAGAAAACATGAAAAATCAACTAAAGCAAGAGTAACACAAAAAAGCACACAGTGTTTTTGCTGGTCTCAACATTTTGGTTTTAGTTATTCATTTTCAAGTAAACATAGGCCGGTGGAAGGCAATACTCTCGACAGCACAATTTAGAATTACGGCTTGGGCATTGTAGAAGCCCTGAACTAGCAGCATCTCAGCAGAGCAATGGAGATGTGGAGATGCTGGATGACATAGGAGTTTTTCACTGCAAACTAGCCATGCTCGAACAGGGATGTGTTCTCAGAGTCACTCTGAGTATTAGGAATTGTCTCCAGCTTAGAGGAAGTCAGGGTAGCCTGTTCTGATACATTTCTGATTCAGAAAAGCCTGGGTTTTCTTAGATTTCTCTAATTGGTTAGTTGGTTTTGCATTTTTTAAGCCATCTTACGTTTTATAGACTTGAGTTTTATAACAAGCTTAGGTTTTCATTTCATTTTAAATGGCTTTTAATGTTTTTCTGCATTTAAGTAGTTCCAAATTTGGGTCCATGTTTTGGAAAAATCATGAAAATATTCTGAAATCAGGGGAAATCATGTAAACTTCAGTTAAAATTGCTAGTCTGAACAAGAAAAAAATGGAGGTTTCAGAAATCAAAATAAGCACACATAGATGATTGGCCCTTTACCCATGTTAGGTCTTCTTCTGCTGGCCTATTTGCTGGATGCAGCATCTTCTGCCACCGCTTTCATGTTCCTGAGCTCTGGGTTGTCTAAGTCATTGGTGAAATAGGATTCTTTCCCTCTCAAATGGACAGTAATTCCACAGCCGCAACTAAGCAAAAGATAACTTGGAAAATCCAGGAAGGAGGGCAGTGAGGGGAAGAAAGTGGGGGGAAATGAGTATCAGTTGCATCCCTGCTGTTAGACAGCTGTGACTCTTGAGTCACTGATGCTGTTTGAGCCTGTGACTCCTCTTCAGACCCGTCCGTGAACGTGGTGTTTGAAGCCAAGGTCACTGATTTGTTGGGATGGTTTTTTTTTCCCCTTCCCTATCTTTTCAGCATTATGGTCCAGAAATTAAATGGGTAGATGGAAGCAAGCCACTGCTGAAAGTTTCAACTCATCTGGTTTCCACAGTGTATACTCAGGTATGTGTTATTCCAGTAGCGTTGGCAGTGATGGCTGAATGAATGAGTTTGCACTATTTTTTGGTAAAACGAAATCCTAATTGATAATGTCATATGGATATATTTTTACTCTAGAGGTCCTTCATTGAAGAAAGTGCATTATAAGGTGCTCTTATGTACTGATATAAATGAATAATATAAGTAACATTTCTCAACAGTTTTCTTCTTTTGTTGGAGGATCTTTGAAATCTTTTTTAAAATTTATTTTTTATTTCTTTGATATTTTCATTTTTATATGATCAGTTTCATTGTTTAAATAAAACATGCATGCTCTAAGAAGCAGATATTCCTGTTTCCACAGCATTATGCTAACAGGCTTTCTTTCTTTCTCTCCTCCCCCCCCCCCCCCCGCCAGGATCAGCATTTACATAATTTTTTCCAGTACTGCCAGAAAACTGAATCTGGAGCCCAAGCCTTAGGGAGTGAACTTGTAAAATACCTTAAGGTATCAGGTCGCTTTCTTAGTAACCCCTTTTTAATGAGTTTGGGGTAGGTTGGGTTTTCATTTTGGTGGCGAATATTGTTCTTAACCACTTGCGAACCTGGGAAGGATGCTCTCAGCTAGATATTCTCACATTGATAGTCTGTGTGGTGGATAGTCATGGTGGCAAGAAGTGGACTCAGAAATAGGACAACTCCAGAACACTGTATGTTAACTCTACTGGAATTAAAATGAAAAACTTAATTTAAAAAAAAAAAAGAAAAAGCAAAGAAATAGGACAACTCCTGCCTTCATCCTCATCCCACATATACTGTTTTTAGGCCAACCCCAAACACATTGTTCTCTGCATAGAAAATCACTCACTAGCACAGGCTATCAGTTGAGTGCTCCCCGGTACAGAGCACAGTAACAGGCACATAAGAAGCAGTGACTTTAGTCCCACTGTTAAGTAATTTCTAGTTCACCATAGGTGATAATGTAACCTTGGAGAATGTGTGCTAGGTGGGGGAACCCTCCCCCGCAAAAAAAACCCAACTGGAAGAACCAAAAGAATGCACGTGATGATCACCTTCTTACCCAACCCCAGTGTTGTGCTGGGGTTGGGGTCTCCCAGCATCCTGGAACAGTGAGAGCAGGGTGGGGTTTATGTAGGGGAGCATTATCCAGAATGTGGTTCCATGGGAATGTTTTTTTAAAAGGAGAGTAGCTAAAAGAGCGCCCTAGGCATGAGGACAAATAAGAAATGTGAGAAAAGGGGGCGCCTGGGTGGCTCAGTCAGTTAAGTGACCAGCTCTTGATTTCAGGTCCGGTCACAATCGTGGGGCCCTGGGATTGAGCCTTACATCAGCCCCCATGCTCAGCGGGGAGTGGACTTGAGATGCTCCCTCTCTCTCTGCCCTCCCCCCGCATGCTCACACTCTCTCTCTCAAATAAATAAATCTTAAAGAAAAAAAAAAAGAAATGTGAGAAATGGAATATGAGTTTGTCCGACTTCAGCAAGGAACGTGGAATGAAGAGTTCTGAAATCACTGCTTGGCCAAGTTTCCTTTCAGGTATCTCACAGAGAGCCTTAGGAGTTTAAGAAGAATCTTTGAATTAGTTTTCTGTTGCTGCTATAACAAATTACCATAAACTTAGGGGCTCCAAACAACACGAATTTATTTTCTTAAACTTCCCTAGGTCTGAAGTCTGACACAGGCCTCACTGGGCCCAAATCAAGGTGTTACTAACATGGCTGAGTTCCTTTCTGGAAACTCTGGAAGTGACTCTGTTTCCTTGTCCTTTCCCAGCTTCTGAAGGTTGCCCTCATTCGTAGCTAGTGACCCCTTTCTCCATCTCAAAGCCAACAGTGTTCCATCTCTGACCATTCTTTCCTTTGGCATGTCTCTCCTGGCTCTCCCCTTCTGCCTCCCTCTTCTGACTTTAAGGCTTGTGAGGACATTGGGTCCACCTGAATAATCCAGGACAGTCCCCCTACCTTAAGGCCAGTCTTAATTCCCTTTTGCCATGTAACATATTCACAGGTTCTAGGATTAGGATGTGGACATCTTTGTCCCCTATTCTGCCCGCCACTGCCTTCCACTGTTGAGATAGATTTCTTCCATCCTTGTTTGGAACTGATTGGAAATTGCTTGGGGTTAGGCTCTTAAAAAAAAAAAAAAAAAAGTTTTTTCCTTTATTTGAGAGAGAGCGAGTGAGCATGTGCAGGGTTGGTGTCTTAAGGTCACACAAGGGCCATTGCATGTCCACAGAGCCTGCATGCGATGGAAGGTCACGTGATGATCGCCTTCTTGCCCACCATCCTAAACCAGCTGTTCCGCGTCCTCACCAGAGCCACCCAGGAAGAAGTCGCCGTCAACGTGACCCGGTAAGAGGCGGGTAGGCGGATGCCTCCTTCCCTTTCAGTCTGTCCACATCTGGAGCACGGTCATACATATCTGGGATGCGAGTATGTGTTGACCATTATATTTAAGAAATTTCTTTTGATCCCATGTGTAGGGACCCCCATCTAATTCCTCGTTTCCTTGTTGCCTGTGGTGCCAGTAGCATCATCGTTGTTCTGCAGCTACTGTGTAATAATGAAATGTTCTCATTCCCACATTACTATTCATTGCTTTGTTCATTTCTGTGGTGTGTAGGGTCATTATTCATGTGGTTGCCCAGTGCCATGAGGAAGGATTGGAGAGCCACTTGAGGTCATATGTTAAGGTATGTAAAATAAACGGTCCCAGTCATGTAAATCTGTGGCTCTCCAATTTTCCTTCTAAGGACTCATTTTTTTTTTAATCTAGTTATTTTGGGATGAAACTTAATACCTCTGCTTTCTCTTCCATACCTATAGCCAGTGCCTTATACCTGAACGAGAGGAAATCCAAAGAGAGGCAGCCATTCATTTATTTACTTAATTTTGTTTTTCAACATATTTCTTATAATGGGTTTTGCAAATAATAATGACATGGAGTTTTAAAAAGAAGACTTTTAAGTCACTCTTGGTAGGCCTTTGGTACAGCCCTATTATTTTCATTTTTCTTTTTCACAACTAAAATTTGCAGTAGAACTGTTTCTCCTGAGACGAAAAGGTTAGCGCTGGCCACGATAAATGAGAGAACTATGTGGGACAGCAAGAGATATCACTAGGAGGAATATCAACGGGTTCTTCATTTATGTAACACTATTCCATAGACAGAGTGGCGGTTACCATTCTGAAAAGTTACACACGTGGTGTTTAGTCTTAGACACCTCTATAAATTATAGCTATGGAATCAAGTCACCCAGTGTCGGGTGACACATTCCTTGAAGTCCTTGGGAGGTGGAGTTGTGGGCTGGAGGACCACTGACCTGAGCCAGGTGGTTCCTGTATTGTGATGGGTTCCGTGAAATTATCCTGGGCTCCTCTTTGTGTCCCCCTTACCCCCTTCTGTTTCTACACCTTCCTCTCCCACCCCGCACTTGTGCCTCAGTCCCTCACCGCCATCCATCCCTTGGAGCCTCTCCTGCTTTCAGCCCATCCTAGATAACCAGGACATTAAAATATCTTTCCCTTTTCTTCAAAGTATGCTTATAAGGCTGAGCCGTACATTGCCTCCGAATACAAGACAGTGCACGAAGAGCTGACGAAAGCCATGACCACGATTCTCAAGCCTTCTGCTGACTTCCTCACCAGCAACAAACTACTCAAGGTATGTTGCAGGGCTGAGCAGTGCGGCTTTCCGTCATGGAAATCGGTGGGAGAAAATCCAAACGCCGTAGCCCAATCTGCCCACCCTTCTGTGTGCGTTTACAGACCGCCACCACCTCCGGCAAAGGGGTAAAGAGTTAGTGCTTCGGGACCAACTTTGCTGCTTATACTTGTGCTTCTATCAGACCTGCAGAATATTACTGTATTTAAAATATCATGGGCTCTTAAGTTTTAAGAAGTCATTACATGCGAACGAGTGAAGGACATGGAGGTGGCGATTATAAAGGAGGCATCGGCAGGGGAGGCTCAGTCAAGAGGAAAATCCCAGATGTAATCCAGCGGTGCCGCTGTTGGCTGTGCTGTCTAAGTGGGAGGCAGGAGAACAGCTGCCTTGCATGTACCTCTGGTCCGATGATGTTTTGCCCAGTGGTTGAGCCCTGCTTTGCGGTCACCCCTGTTTCGTGTCTGTAACATTGTCAGCCTAAGAGAGTAAACACCTCGCCTCCTGATTATTGTATATCTCACCTGGATCCTTTTTTTTTTTTCTTTCAGTATTCATGGTTTTTCTTTGACGTTTTGATAAAATCCATGGCTCAGCATTTGATAGAGAACTCCAAAGTTAAGGTATGTCACTTCCTATCAGGGCTGGGGTGGTGACTCTTAGGGGAAAGTCTTTTCGGTGCTTTGTCGCTCTCATTCATGAACGCTTTCTGTTGCCAGTTCCAGCACAGTCCTAGGTGCTTTCCAAGTACGAAAGCATTTTATTCCAAGTACTGAAGCCACAAGACTGTCATAAAGTACTTCCCCGCATTTTATAGAGGAAGAAACTGAGCCCAGAGCGAGTTCCTTGCCGAGGCCACACTGCTAGTGAATGGAGGGGGCCGGGTGTTGAGAACAGTCTGGCTCCAAAGCCCACTGTCCCGAAGCATGTGTTACTAAGTCCAAAGAAAACTCTGTCTCCTCCTTTGTATAGCTTGGAAGTCTTCAAGTCTGTTGAAATGAGATTAACAGTTTAAGCATTTAATTTAAATGTAATTACCGAGTCTTGAACATTGTAGACCTTTCTCAGGGCTTTAGACAAGAGTGTCTGATGTTACTTTACGTCCTCTGGAAGCAGTGAAGGGACTCTGAGATAGCTCCTTGCTGAGGGGCCTGGGTGTGTGTGACACTGTGGGTCCCCATGCTGAAGGCATCCTAGCCTGTCCCTTCAGTTTTCTCTGGACCCATTGCTGTCTGGGTGTGACTGGCTAGTGCTGGCTGTCTGAAGCTCAGTGTAGATACATTTTTGCAAGATTCAGCGGTCAAGTGACAGAGCCCCTTTTGAGATGTGCATATTCTTGGAGTTGCCATCACGACCCTGAATGCTCTCTGCATTGCATTGTGCAGGGTCTTGAGTCTTGTGGAGAGCAGGAGGCCCGAGTGCAGGGAGCAGGTCACGGTACCGAGCAGTCTTTCGCAGTGAATCCAGGGAGGACAGGGGAGCCACAGGGAGAGAGGGTGAAGGTCAAGTCTCCCTGCACCGGGGGTCAGACTCTGGGAGGAAGCCTTGGGAGAGGCTGCTGGGTTTCGTCGGGCAGAAGGTTAGAAGGTTGGCAGCTCAGAACTGAAAGCCACACTTCCTCCAGTCGAGCGGGTGCCTGACCAGGTGGTTTCCTTTTTCTTTTCTTTTTTTTTTTCTTCTTTTAATTCTGGTTTTAGTGCACAGGCAGATGCCAGACGGAGGTGGACCCTGCTTTCCACAGAGTAACACGCCATCTAAATCATGCCCGGATAGCCTGCCAAGTGAGAAACCTAGCAGATTATCCACTTGGCAGTATGCAGCTAAGTGTGTGGGCACGCATGCGCGCGCACGTGCACACACACACACACACATGCGTGCAGGTCACTTGGATGTAGTACTTTCATGTTACAAATGTCATACGCATGATAGGCTGTGGGCTTGCCTTGGTTCGCTTGGGCTACCACAGCAAGTACCACCGCCTGTTTGGCCTTAACGATTGGGATTTATTTCCACACAATTCTGGAGACTAGAAGTCTGAGATTAAGGTGTCTTTAGGGTTGGTTTCAAGGCCTCCCTTCTTGGCTTGTAGATGGCTCTCTTCTCCCTGGGTCTGTGCATTGTTTTCCCTCTGGCATTGTCTGTGTCCAGATCTTCTCCTCTTATAAGGACACCAGTCTTGGTGGACTGAGGTTCACCTTCATGGCCTTGTTTTAATCTGATTACCTCTTATAGACTTTGTCTCCAAATATGTTCACATTCTGAGACTGTGGGTTAGGACTTCAACATGCGAATTTTAAGGAGACACAATTCAGTCCATAACAAGGCCCCAATGGGTTTTTCATTGTTTTTGGCTCTAAATAAATATAATGACTCCAGAAAGATTGGTGACTTGCATATATTTAAAAATATAGCTGTTTGTTCAGAAAGCATTCATTGAGAGCCTTTTATTTATATGCAGGCTCAAGGGTTACAAAGTTAAATGAGGCATGGTTTATGCTCTCACAGAGTTTAGGTGGGAAAGTGCATGGCTAGACCACAGGAGCAATGGTCAGAGGTAATGAACACTTTTGAAACACCTACAGAAGTCTAAGTATCGGGCTCCTTAGTGGCTCAGTCAGTTAACTATCTGCCTTCAGCTCCGGTCAGGATCTCAGGGTCCTGGGATCAAGTCCCGCATTAGGCTCCCTGCTCAGCTGGGAGTCTGCTGCTCTCTCTGCCTGCCACTCCCCATATTTGTGCATTTGCTCTCCATCTCTCTCTCTCAAAGATAAATAAATCTTTAAAATAAATAAATAAAATCTTAAAAAAATAATAAAATCTTAAAAAAAAGGAAGTATAAGTATCAATAACATCTCTTTCTGGAAACCATGGTAGAAAATTTAAATAGAGTAATTTAACTGCCTGTGTTTTTTTTTTTTCAAGATGCTAAATTAAACCATAAAAATATAGGGATGGTAGGGACCTGAAAGCTCCCTTCTGGTCCAGCTCCGCCCCTGTGCCACAGAGGTCGAGATGGGTACAGACCCGTGAGGTGCCGTGCCCGGGGTCACACAGCAGAGCAGAACCTCGAGGTCATGCTAGAGTCACAACCGGCTGCTCCCAGGTGATCCGCCCTTTCCAGCCTTATAACTCAACTCTCCAGCACTTCTGGGCCTTCCAACACTTTGTTTGTCGCACTTTTTAGAACAGACTGCTCAAATGCTACCCTGCACAACCTTTTCTGTACGTTAATTACATCTTGGTCCTGAAAGAATATTCAGAGAGTTTTTGGAAGTAGTTTATTTAAAAATTGTTATCCAGCATAAAAAGAAACACTCTAGCATCCAAAAGGAGAAAACGTAGCCATAAGATAATTTACTATAAAAAGAGATTCAAAATACCTATTTACCACTTTGGAGAATTTAACATTTCACTTTTAGAGGGCTCCCCTCTGACTTCTGTGCGACGCCTTCCCCGAATCACATTATTGATCTTCTCACATATTTTGAAGGTTTTATTCATTTTGCCTCCTATCTTAGAAATAATGAATTTTACGTGTTTGGGTTAGTTATTTTTAGGTCTGTCTTTATTTACATCTTGGGAAGTATATGTCCTCGTCCCTTATCCCAGGGTTCTGAATTGAGAGAACAAGTTCATATTCACCATTCCTGTGTCATTTGTGATTTCCAAAATCATGATCAAATTCCCTGAGAGTTTTTATACTTTCAGACTGAGGATTATTAGTACATGCAATGTGTTTATAATCTTGACCTTGATTTTTTTCCTCTTTGGTATAGTAGGGGCACCTGGGCCACAGGCTCATGTAAGAGCCATATAATGCTGTCAGTGCAGCTGAAAGTGCCCTTTCCAAGACTTTTTAGCATAGACCAACATTTGGAGGCCAGTTTATGTAGAGCTGGTGCCTTGGGTGAACACTCTTGCTGGTAATGGGGTCATTCTGTCTACTGCATATTTATGTAGAAGGAGATGCCCCTGAAGCAGGTGCACCCTGGTAGGTCTGTTTCTAATGCTCCACTCTTGAACATGGCCACATGTCCACCTCCCCATCCCAGCCAGTCCAACTACACTTTGTGCCATTCGCCGAGGAAGGCTGTAAATCACAGCGTCCCTTTGAACTAGCATCTAAAATAAGCAATTTCCTTACTACCGCAGATGGACCTGGAAGTTTGGGTTGATTACATGTGACCATGCCAGACCCAAGTGTTCCATAGGCGATGTGTGCTTGGAATTTACAATACGCAGTTTTTGAGGAAAATATAAAACCGACCTCGTCAAAGCCTACTAAGGAGTTCCCAACTCTGAACCCCACTCAGCCTCTATGCTCAACACATTTTAGGTGTTCCTTCTCTATCACTTATAGTTAGCAGCTATAATTTCAGCAGACTCTTTTGGAATTTCCTCTCCTCCCACCTCGAGTCAAGCCAAATTGCTAGCATTGCACAGGTGTACGTCTCGCAAGCTGGAAAATGTGGCCTACGATGGGGTGAATATATAACCTTAGTTAGGCGTTTAGCCATCAACCATTTCCTGACTTAATTGAGCAAGGAAAGAGTGCTCAAATGAAAAGTAGGGAAAGGATGGTGTGGTTCATGTTTTAAACGAACTGTGCGCGCTTCCCCCCCTACTATAAATGCGTGATGGCAGAATCCCCAGCACCTGTTTGGAACAGTCACTGGCAATGCACAGAGCACGGAGAAGTGATGCCAATGGCATAGATGGTGCATCGCCAGCCCCAAGCTGATGCCATCCCGGGGCGAAGAAGACATTCAGCTGGGCACACACAGTTAAGAGAACAGAGCAGAAGGGGTCTGTGTGAGCTCCAAAGTGAGAAATCAATGTGGAGGTTGGTGGGGAGCTTCCACATTTGGGGAGAAGACAATGAGCATGAAGCAGGAGAAAGGGCTCATAACCCAGGTAAGGCCAGGAAAATGAGGTTTATTAGCTAATAGGCTTATTTATTATATCTTAGGGAGCTGTAACATAGTCTCAGTGTCCTCTCCTTCGAGCTGGCGCGTCTGTACTCACCACCCTGGTCAGCTGCCCATTACCCTGGATTATTTTCTTCCGATTCAGTGGATAGTAGTCTCCATAACAACATCTAATTATGGTGGTCTTTATCACCTTTAGAGGCGTCTTACCTTACTGTTTTGTTGCCAGATTAGGGCTCCTGATAACGTGTTGGTCATTTCAGTCTTCAAGGCACTGAGCTGACGTCTGATCACAGAGCAGCTTCGTTGCTCTGTTGGTGTGTTAATTATCCACTGTTCTTCACGACGTTTTCTTTCTTTCTAATGAAAACTAATTATTGTAGGATTTTTAAAATAAACATAAAAGGAAAGAGAAAAGTTGAATGAACCACATGTTTGAAGCTCTGTCACTCATCTTCCGCAGTTACTGGCCTGCTGCCCTTACGACTTCATATGTCCACCATCACACTGTTTTTAGAGCATTTTAAGAACTATCACCAAAGATTTTACATTTCATCTGTAAAATCTTGAGTGTGCCCTCTCTAACAGATAAAGCCTTTGAAAGAGATGGAAGCACCATACCATAATGACCCTCAACAAAGTCAGCGGTATTTCTTCGTTACCATCGGACACCCTGTCTGTATTCAGTTTCCCCAGCTGTTTCAGAAATGCCCTTTTACCATCACCTGGTCCGAATCAGGACCTAAACACAGTCTTCACATTGCATGTGGTTGATGTGTCTCTGAAGTTTCCTGGATTTTCAAACTGTTCCTTCCCCATTTATTTGTTTTTTAATGCAGTATATTTGTTGAAATGGGAGGACCATTTGTCCTGCGGAATTTCCCACATCATAACCTCACAGTGTTACGGGGCATGGTCCTCTGTCCCCCGTGGTTCCCATAAACTTGTATGATGTTGAAGCTCAGTTCGATTTAGGTTTGGTTTGCTTTGGGGCAAAAATACTTCATAACTGGTACTATTGCATCACATGGGGAGTCTTAAAGTATCTGGTTGTCCCACTTTTAGTTTTGATAATAGTGACTAATAGATTAAGTGGTGCCAACCCCAACCATCCACTTTCATGGTTTAAGCAGCCATCGACTAGTTCTGGAGGCATCAGGTATTTCTGGAGAGACCGTTCTTCAGGAGTAGCCAGCTTGGGTAGCAGGCAGGTATGCCTGGTGGTCTGCGAGGTGGCCTGACCTGGGGTCCAGGAAGCGATCATCATCTATTGAGGCTGACCCCTCAGGATATAGAGTTACGGGTTGCATATATAGAACAAAATCCCTTTGGCATTTCTAATTTTACAGTTTTGTTTTTGGAAGTGGGGAAACTTCAAATACGTATTATTATTACTTGATCCTTCCTTCACTGGGTTCTTGATTTTGTAAGTTTGCAAAGATTGTTTTATTATTGGTTTGAGAATTGAGATTATTGTAAAGCTGGCATTTCAAAATTCATAATTGGTTCTGGTATTTGATGCATGAAATAATGCATATAGAAATCACTAGATTTCAATTCTAGTTTTAGAAAATACTGTTTCTTGATATTGGGTTATGGATTTGGCTGTAGTAAAACAGATCAAAATAATGGTTTAAATAAGACAAAAGGTTCATTTCTGTCTTTTGGAAAATTATAAGCCAGTAGATAGCTCTGAGAGTGGGAGGCTTGTTCCCCAGGGTCATTTGAGGACTCAAGCTTCTCTCCAGTTATCCAGCCCAGGTGTCACCCTCATCCACATGGTTGAAAAGCTGGCTCACCCCCTGCACCACATTCCAGGCAGTGGTGAAGAAGACTTGGAAGGCAATCATCCCATGGACAGGGCTGGGAAAAGCATCGTTTTCCTCTTAAAGCCTATTGGCCAGAACTCAGTCACATGGCCTTTCTCTGGACTCAGGTTAGGCTGGGAAATGTAGTCTCTAGCTGGGCAGCAGCTTGCACGTGTGAAACCCAGGGGTTTCACCACTGAAAGAGAGAAGGAAAGTCAGTACTTAGTGAATCTCTCTAAACTTCAATTTTCTCATTTGTAAAATGTGGGTGAAGATAGCCCCCTGTTGTGGTTGTTAGAATCACATGCATGAGTGGATAAATGTCATGGAGCATGTAATTCAGCTCCCTTCATGTTTTAGGAGTCAGTAATTTTTCTCATTTATTGGGCATATGGGTGGGGAAGCGAAGTGTCCAAGAGTAGAAAGAACACAGGCCTTGGATTCGGGGTGGATCTGGGTTTGAATCTTTGTTACTTGTTAGGGTTTTGTTTGTTTCTTTGTTTGTTTAATTAAATTTAACTTTTTTAAAAGATTTTTTATTTTATTTATTTATTTTTTAAGATTTTATTTACTTATTTGACAGACCAGTAGGTAGAGAGGCAGGCAAATACAGAGAGGAGGAAGCAGGTTCCCCGCTGAGCAGAGAGCCCGATGCAGGGCTCCATCCCAGGACCCTGGGATCATGACATGAGTTGAAGGCAGAGGCTTTAACCCACTGAGCCACCCAGGCACCCCTACTTGTTAGTTCCTGACTGAAGACACATTTACCTGAGCTCTCCATCCACCTGTGAAATGAGGGTCAAACCTTATAAGAATTTAATGGAAAAGCACATAAAAACATGTAGCAGTGCAGTGCCTGATGTGTAGAGGATACACCATCCACAACAGCTAACTTTGAGATCTGTATAATTTCATAGATAAGCATTTCTTTTTTTTTTTTAAAGACTTTATTTATTTATTTGACAGAGAGAAATCACAAGTAGATGGAGAGGCAGGCAGAGAGAGAGAGAGAGAGAGAGGGAAGCAGGCTCCCTGCTGAGCAGAGAGCCCGATGTGGGACTCGATCCCAGGACCCCAAGATCATGACCTGAGCTGAAGGCAGCAGCTTAACCCACTGAGCCACCCAGGCGCCCCATAGATAAGCATTTCTGATGGGGAGAAATTATTATATAAAGTAAATTTGACTGTTTCCTTTTTAAGTATTTTATTTATTTTTTTTTGAGAGAGAGCAGAGGGAGGAGCAGAGGGAGAGGGACAAGCAGACTCCCTGCGGAGCAGGGAGCCCAATGCAGGGCTCAATCCCAGGACCCCAGGATCACAACCTAAGCTTAACCGATTGAGCCACCTGGGTGCGCCTGAAGAAGACTGTTTTTAAGCAGTTTGAGCCGCTGACATACAGTCTCAGATCTGTTTACTTTCCGTTTGAATTCTTGAAGCTTAAACCTGAGCCACTGTTTTCTAAAGAGTTCTCTGAGAGGTACAGGCATTGAGGCCACCAGAAGTGTCCAGTAAAAACGCAGCTCTGATGAGAATCTCTGGGAGAAGAGGGACATCTCCACATTTTTACAAGTACCTCTGAGAGCATCTTTCTTGGGGCTGGGGTCTCAGGTCTAATGCACACCACTTACATTAGGTATCAGAATACCTGTACAGTATTTTGAGAGAAGAAAAAATTCATTTCTCTAGTCTCATTTTAGATAAGTAAGATTGGAGCTCTGGGTTTTTTCAAAAATGGACTTTAGGAATGAAATTTCCCTCTCCACCCCCCAGAGGGTCACCACTTTAAAAATAACACAGGTTTGTTCTAAATTCTTTTTAGTTATTACGAAACCAGAGATTTCCCGCATCCTATCATCATGCTGTGGAAACTGTTGTGAATATGCTGATGCCGCACATAACTCAGAAATTTCGAGATAATCCGGAGGCCTCTAAAAATGCAAATCACAGCCTTGCCGTGTTCATCAAGGTAAGGACCTCAGGGCATGGAGGGAATAAGTCAAGTGGTGAAATGTTCATTGTAGCAGTGACTAGTATACGGTTGGTGCCCAGTCATTGCCAATGGTGCATTTTTATGCTATAGGATAAACTTATGAACAGTAAATGCTGATTTCAACCCAACTTTAAAAAAAGAAAAAAAAGACTGGGGCCTAAATATTCCCCTTTGTGGCTTGTTTCTCTGCAGAGATGTTTCACCTTCATGGACAGGGGGTTTGTCTTTAAGCAGATCAACAACTACATCAGCTGCTTTGCTCCTGGAGACCCGAAGGTAACATGTGTGTTGCACACTGGTTTTTGTCTTCCTGATTGACATCCAGAAACCCGGCTGTTTCTCTGGGCTCATGTCACGGCTTCTTTCTATCCCAGAGGCATTCTTGTCCCTTCTTTTGGAGATACTTGCTAGTACTTGCGTTAATGTGTAAGACATTAGGGATGCAGTAGTTCTGAATGTAAAATAAGCATACTAACTGATTTTCTCATAAATAACTGAGAAGATTTCTCAACTACAAAATTAAAAGTATATGTGTTGCGAATCATGGTTTATTTAACATGGAGCTAGAAGTAACTATGTAGGCTTTCTCTGATAGAATTATCTATCTCCTCCCTAGCGTGTCTATTTTAAAGCTCTGCCTTACTCGTTTTTTTTTTTTTTTATTGTATTAAGTCTGTGTCTATAATTACAAGCTGCCTGAAATTCTTTTTGAAGTAGGAGGAACATAAATAATAAATGTTCTAAGAGTCAGTGGAGGACATTGTTTGATGAAATGTATTTCCAGTTTTCAAACAAGTGCCTACAGCCATTCTGAAAATCTGACGTAGTATACAGGACATGGGGTTGTAAGAGGGTTGACGCTAACAACTGGTTGTATGATTTCTAATAGGTTTTTAGGATGCTGTATAAAATAGTCAAGTGAGGCATTTAACTTTCACTAACTGTCGTTTCCTGCAGACCCTTTTTGAATACAAGTTTGAATTTCTCCGTGTGGTGTGCAATCATGAACATTATATACCTTTGAATTTACCGATGCCATTTGGAAAAGGCAGAATTCAGAGATACCAAGGTAATCTATCTTCACATACGTCAATCTGGGTCTTTTCACAAAAAGCCATTTTTAATAAAAGAGAATTGATTGAGATATGACATTAGAATTTTCTGATTTTTTTGTTGATGAATTCATTTTTTTCTTGTTAAGTTTTCATGTAAAAAAATACTGCTAAAATGTGGTATAGGAGCTTAGCTTGTCAGCAAAATTACTGGACTACAGGTCATGTCAGTGTGACTCTTTTTCATTGAAAAATTCCTTTGCTTAAATAGAAATCCATTTTACTTACTGTAGTTTATTTTTATTTGTTTCACTTTTCCTTTTTTCTTATGAATTAGCTTTTCTTTCACCAACTGTGGAGTCAAATGACACTCCTGTAGGTAGGTGTGGGGTGTGATGCTTGCTTTCTTGCATTTTCCTCCTTTAAAAGAAAAAGAATGCAAGTCATTGCTGAAATGCTTACATATGCTCTTTGTTTAGGCATTTGCCATATACTCGGGTTCGTTTTTAAATTCGCGATAAACCAGTGAATTTATTCTCACTGTAGCTAAGATACTGCTGTTAACACCCTTGGGAGGGAGCTGGGTTTTGCTCCTGGGGTCTCTGTGTCCTCTAGGATAGCCCTTCAAGAGGCACAACAAACAGAATGCCCTCCTTTACTCCAAAAATGTATTATTCCACCATTTTCATGGTCCTTGTCTATAGTGGTGGCCGTAACCTAATCACAAGCAACACGGCTTTTCACGTGCATTTTATGTCTGCATGTTGAGTCTTTAACTGTTCTGTATCTTCTTAAAGTTTGACGAGAGTAAACGCGTAGAGATTTCCTTGTCTTCACTAAGTCATACAAATCAAATTAGTCTGTCGGGTCTGTTAGGTTTAGTGCTATGTGCGTACATGGGGATTAATTATTTATACTGATAGAAAAGCAGAAGGAGGCCCCCAACCCCTTCTGGCTCCTTAAAAGGTAGTCCAAGTCGCTCCTGGAGAAAGACATTTGTGTCTCTGAACCAATGCTTCTATGTGTTTCCCTCTAAGTTTCAGAGGCCGTTGATTTAGGGTATTAATGGTTTGGGGGCCTGGGGTTGGCATTCGTGCGTTCAACACCTATTTACCTGGCACCAACCGAGTCTGGGCACACGGGACTTTGGGAGGCGGTCGCGGATGACAAGGATGAAAATCCCAGGCTGTTTTCCCTCAGTGAAGTCTGTGCAGTGTTAGCGATGAGGTCTGAGGAGAGAAAACTAAAGTGGGGCAAGTAGGGGTATGATATGAGCAGCAGGGCATGTGGGAGAGGGTAGCCAGGAAAAGCCTCACTGCTAAGGTAACTTGGGGGTGATAATGAGATGAAAGCCAGGGATTGAATGTCCTGGGTCGAGGGAACGGCTGGGTATTTGGCAACCCGAATCCCACCTGTCTCGTCTTACTCCCCACTGTTGCCCACACTTCAGACATCCCTGCCGGCTCCCGGCATCTCCATCATGGCGTGCCCACCCCTGACTTTCCTTCGCCTCACACAGCACCCCTCTGGGGGAATCGTCCCCTTCCTGCCCAGAGAGTCAGCACCTCTTCCGTGGAGCCTGCCGCGTCTCCTCCTGCCCCCTCCCAGGACCCCAGCGGCGCTCCAAACTTGTCTCACTCCCCTCACCTTGCAGTCACTAACCCACCTGTACTTGGAGACCGAGACCCTCTTCCTTCCTCCTGTCAGGGTACCGGGGGTCGTCCTTTAAACCCCTTGGCTGGGCAGCGAATGAGAGCTGATGCCTGCCTTGTCCTAAACTCCGTGGGGCCCTGTTGTTTGTCCTGCAGGACTGAGGGACGTGAAATCCGTCAGGTGCCCAGGAGACTCGCACACGCTCTCAGTCGACCATCGGGTTGTTTGGTGTCAAGGGGGGCTGCCCTCGGCAGGCGGCTGTGGGTGACCTACAGATAATGTCCTTACGGCCCTGATAGGGGTCCGTGTTCGTAGCATTCCCCTCCTCTCCCTTCTTCCCCGTTCCCCCCTTCTCTGCATGCACGTGCACGCACAGTTAAACCGACGGTATCTTCCTAAGGGTTTTGTGTGAATTCAAGCTGTGCACTGTCCTTAGGGTAAACAAAGTTTAAAAAACCATTCAGTGGACATGATTATTCTGGAAGGATGAATATTTTCCCTTGCTTCTGCATAGGACTTGGGGCAGTATTTTGGGTAGGTTGGGAAGTAACTAATAGGGAATCAAAGTCAAAGAAGGCGTCTATAGATTTTCCTCTAGTAATAGATTCAGTATGATTTCAGATCCCAGCTACGGCTTACTGACAGGCATATTTCAGCTTTGGAGGGATGCGTAGCTGCTTTTACTTTCCCTCCTTAAGTAGATTTTGTATTTCCTTCAAGCTGTTCTCTGGAAGAGCTTTCCATTTGATCGTTTAGCTTGCTGATGATTTACTGGTATAGTGTGGTGCTTTCAGTATTTCAGTGTTAGTTTATGTTCTTTTTTTTAACTTGCTTTTAGAGGTGCAGAAGTATTGAGTATATTTTTTTTATTTGTGTTAAGTAAGTTCTTCATTCAGGGACAGCAGAATAGAGGTTATATGTTAACTTGTTCATTTGAAGCACATTGGGTTTTTATGGGAATGTATAGCCTTTCATGACCAGGAAAGGGATTAATGAACTCAAGTAGTAAAGAAAATTTTAATAAACCATGTATATCTATTCTTTGTTAATTACATGCTTGTTACATACAGATTACTTCTCTAGAGTGTCAGTTAGACGGTAACTTTATTTTTTACCTTCTTGTCAATAACATAATTTCATTTGTAATGTAGCATGTTGTTGTATATTCTAAAAATTGGTACTAAAACTATTCACTAACTTAATATTTATGCAAGGTATCGTGTCTTCTAAAATCAAAATCTGGTGCAGTTATCTGGATTTAAATTTAAGAGTCTGATGTGGTAAGGCGTGGAGCAATATTTTAGATAATTGACCTTTGAATTACACTTGAAGCTAAGTCTAATCATCTCTTGACACACAGGGTGGGCTGAATGCAGAGGGTGGTTTTGGCTTTTGTTTTATTCAAAGTGCGTGATGGTCTCTGTAACTAAAGCAGTTTCTATCCTCATTTCAGATCTCCAGCTTGACTATTCGTTAACAGACGAGTTCTGCAGAAACCACTTCTTGGTGGGACTGTTACTGAGGGAGGTGGGGACCGCCCTCCAGGAGTTTAGGGAGGTCCGGCTGATTGCCATCAGTGTGCTCAAGAACCTGCTGATAAAGCATTCTTTTGATGACAGATATGCTTCGAGGGTGAGTGGACTCCAGTGGAAGGAAATATGGATTGATAAATGTCCTTTATTTTAAGTAATATAAAGAAAGTAACCCGTCAGAAAATTTAGTGGTAGCAGCACTGAGAATCATCTCTGTTTACACACTAAAATCTAGTAGCGGTATTTATTTATTTATTTTTAAAGATTTGATTTATTTATTTGTCTGAAAGAGAGAGACACAAGCAGGGGAGCACAGAGGGAGAGGGAGAAGCAGGCTCCCCATTGAGCCTGACTCGGGGCTCGATCCCAGGACCCTGGGATCATGACCTGAGCTGAAAGCAGACCCTCAACTGATAGCCACCCAGGTGCCCGCTAATAGCCCTCTTTATAGGAAGGATCCAAATACAGGAGTTGGCCCAGTGCCCACTCAGTCCATCATTAAAGGCTCAGAGCCATGGGATAAACTTGGCCATGTGCGTTTTTTTCAGAGCCATCAAGCAAGGATAGCCACTCTCTACCTGCCTCTGTTCGGTCTGCTGATTGAGAATGTCCAGCGGATCAACGTGAGGGATGTGTCACCCTTCCCTGTGAACCCCGGCAGTGTACGTAAGCATACATACCTGGCCGCAGCCTGCATGTGTTTCCTGCGGCTGCTGTCACCGAGCAACACAAACAGGGTGGCCAAAACCAACAGGTGTTCATTCTCTTGTAGTCGGGAGGACAGACGTCCACAGTCAAGGTAGCCACAGGGTTGGTTCCTTCTGGAGGCTCTGTGGGCAGAGTTTGTCCTGTGCCTCTCTCCTAGCTTCCGGTGCTTGCCCCAGATCCTTGCATTCTTTGGCTTGTGGCTGCATCATGACAGTCTTGGCCTCTGTCTTTACTCGGCCTTCTTCCTCGTGTGTGTCTGTATCATCTCTGAAGTCGTCTCCTTTTCTTACAAGAACACCAGTGATTGGACGTAGGGCTTCTAATCCAGGAGGACTTCATTTTGCCTTCTGTCTTAATCACATCTCCAAAGATCCCATTTCCAAATAAGGTCACATTTTGAGGTTCTCAGTGGACATGATTTTGGGGGGGGGGGGGGGAATACTATTTAACCCAGGACACACCGATCCTTTTTTGTTTGTTTGTTTGTTCTGCCACTAAAACCATAATAATCCATAGTACTCTTGATTAATTGCATTTCTGGCTAAGATGGGACCAATCAGTAAACCTTCAACTCTCAGGATAAAAATGCTTTTCTGATAGACCATACCTTGTAAGACGTAAGGACCATCTCTGAATTCAGCAAAGATTTGCAGGGAGAGGAGGTTAAAATGGAAAGCGTAGTTTTAATCTGCAGACTCTGAGAGCTCAATCCTAGCTCGTTCTCATGGTAACATGCTACGCAGCCTTGGAAGATCCACATCATTGGGCTAAAGTTTTTCTGTCTGTAAAATTAGAAAGTCAGACTTGATGTCAGGGAGGCCAACAGGAGTGACATACGGCCCCACCTTCAGAAACTGACCACTATAATTTATATCATCTTCGTGTAGTCACTGGAAGATGTATTAGAAATTAAGTTGCCTGAAGGGTGATCCCAGAAATGATCTCAATATGTTTGGGGTGGAGACCACCTGCCATTCATTTGCACACATGCTACCAGTGTAGTAATTTTCTTTTTTCCCTTTTGTTCTGGACCCACAAATGAGCTCGGTTGTTAGTCTTTCCACACTATGATTGTTGCATACACTTGGGAAATTTTCATGTTGTGTTTCTGTCCCTTTGGCCCCACAGGGATGCATTGTCCTGTTTTTTAATGCTATCTCTCCACCTCTGAATACATGTCCTAAATAATGTCGCACTGAGAGGCACCATATGTGTAGAATGTGTTTTGTAGTTCTGAAGGGCACTCATCTCACCCCATATAACATTGTATTTCACAAGTGTACTCTCTGAACCTGTCTGCTTTTCTGATCTGACTAAAGAATTCAGGGTATAATGCTACCTCTTTGTACATCTTCAATCCTGAGAAAATCACCAAAGAAAAGCCCCTTTTATGACAGAACTTCAAAATTAACAATTTCTCCACTGCCTGAGAGTGCACACGAAGCTGCAAGCTTGGACAGCTTTTCCATGCTGCTGTTGTAAGTCACTGCTGCTCATTTGGGAGGATTTCTGGTGTGAGAGAAAAACCAGTGTTCCATTTAGAAAGAGCATGGGAGGCTTTGTCTGAGGGAAAAAACAGTCTGAGGAAATGTTGGACATCTGCGCTCTGGAAGGGGAACATGCTAGACCTTCTGGGGCAACAGACAGTGACTTTAGGGACCCAGAGTGCTCTGCCCACACACTTGCACCCTGTCCACTCCCCGACCCAGGCCCTCTGTCCTGTTCGCTGAGTGCCCGCATCCCCCGCACAGCACATCTGACCGGCCAGGCTCTTGGGTCCTATGTCCGCACGTCCCCGACCCTTCCAAGGACAGCTGCTGACTCTGAAAGTCACCTTCGGTTATCTCTTCTCTCTCTCCCCTTGAACAGACCATGAAGGAGGACTCGCTGCCAGCCACGAACCCGCTGGTGACGCCACAGAAGCCTGGCCTCGTGCTGGACAACAGCCTGCACAAAGACCTCTTCGGAGCCATCTCCGGCATCGGTAAGGCTCGGCGCTCTGCTTGCCTCCCTCTGCTCTGAGTCTGCGCTGCCTCCCTCTCGCAGCGTGGGAGCCACGCCGACTCTCACAGGAGGCCCTCGGAGCCTGAGCTTCTGCCTTGCACGGTTTTTTCCTGCTTTTCGTATTTAATGATGGAAACCCTCAACTCGACCCTGAAATACAGACACCCCCCCCAGCCAAAATCTCATGCATTGAAGATTCCATACGCCTAATCATGTGTTTGTGCTGTTTGCTTTTTGTTATGCTCACATTAATTTTTCATTTTAAACATCCAAATTGGATTTTCAGGAAAGGAGTTTTTAGAAAAGGAATGTCTTTGCAGGAGCATGTGGGGGGATGTGGGTAGGATTTACTTGTGGTGATGGTGATTTTGATGAAATGTGATCGAGTAATTGCTGAGGAGATGGTGGTCTGTGGCAGGAGTACAGTTCTAAATTCGGTTTTCTAAAATCTTCTTCCCTAGAATATTTTTCTCTCTGACATAATGTAAGAGCAACCCCTGTGGGGAAGAAAACAGATGGCAAAAATCAAGATTCAGATTGAGTAATGCTTGGAAGAAAATGCCTGAGAAATGTACTTATTAATATTCTGACTAATTGAGCACCTGTGCCAACTGCTTCGTGAAGATAGTGGTGCAAAAAGAAAGTAGATGTGTCTTCACAGAATTGTCACAAACACAGATTTTTTTCTGTCTTTATTTCTGTCTTTTACTACTTTTCGAATAAATGAAGCATATGGCTATGCCAAGTGCTTGGGACACCCAGTGGGTGGACTTAGGTCACGGGACAGAATAAAGGGCTCTTAGCCTTTTAATTTGCAGGAGTATTATTTATTCTGATTGTGTCCTTTCCTCCTTGTTTTTCTTGATGTTGAGGTGCTGTTTCACGTAGGTGATGAAAGTGAGCAGAATGTAGAATCAGAAACCCCACACCAGTGTCCAGATTTATCCTACAGTACCAGTCTTTTAATCTTACTTATGCTTACATATATTTTTCAAAGCTGTGGTGGTCTCATTAGGTATCGTAAAGATTAAGTGAGTTAATGTGTGCAGAATGCTCAGAGCAGAGACTGACTTGTGATGTTTGTATTTGCCTTTCTCCTGGGGCCCTTGTCCTGTCCTGCTCTGCCCACATACCCAGCCACTGCTCCAGGGGCAGGAAAGGGACTCTCATGGGAAGATACTGTCTGCAGAGCTCAGAGCTCACAACACTGGCTTTAAGGTCAGACAGGTGGTTTGGGATCCAGACTCCATCAGTTACTGACTGCCCTGAGCAGCGTGTCTCTTTTCGTCACCCTCAGTGTCCCAGTGTCCACATCTCCAAAACAGAGTCAGGGCAAGGAGTGGAAAGCTCATACAATGTGTGCAGTGCCCAGCATGGTGACAGTATCTGACTGCCGTTATAACAAGCACAGTTCTTCAGTGTTACGCCTTTCTGTGATGTACTCTCAGTAGCCAATTTCATGACCCTTGGGGCCCAGGAATGTGTAGAAATCACAACTCCCTCACTAGTACTCTGTAGAATTTAAGACTCTGGAAATGATCAAACTAGAACAATGAGACAATGCTTTGACTCTGACTTTATTTTCCAATTCTGCCTCACCCTGTCAGGGTGTGGGTTGCCTTGAGAATGTAAAGATGAGCCGCTGGGTATCATTACCGAGACTCGAATGGCATTAATGACCTTCAGTAGCTCTGTGTTTGTGACGAAGTTATGAAAAGTATCTGAGACTGATTTAATCCCTTTTCGCTCTCTTAAATTTCAAGATCTGAATCCACTTTCCATAGGAATTCACCCTAACAGACCTTGTCTGTCCTCCAGCTTTTTCTCTCCTACCCCCATTGAAAGACTTAAATCCTTGTTCCCTTTTAGGAATGTCTTCCAGAAAAGCCCCCACCTTTGAGTTGGGTTTGCTAGCTTTCTGGTAGCTTGAGCAACTCTTTTTTTATTCCCTGAGGAGTTTCCAGTTAACTTGAGTCCTGGTGCTTATCCTTCAAGAACGGACTTTCTCCTTGCATTTCTAGTTAGTAGAAATCTCGTTTCCTCAGAAGGTACCTTCAGCATTGTTTTTCAATGTCTTTGGAACATGGTGCATGAAGATTTCTAGAACTGATTTGCTGCCTGGATAAATCTACTCCAAGATTATGTTTGTTTTTTAAAAAGCACACATTCTTAAGCCCAGGATTCTCTTTTCCACCTGCTCGTATTTTGCATTGGGCTGTCCATACAAAGAAGACAGAGGTGAACTGAACTTCTTTTCATTTTACTTACATGTTGTTTAAGATTTTTAAAATGCACTGGCCTGAGACATTAAGTACAAACACACACACACACACACACACACACACACACACACACACAATGGGAACCCAGTTTTACTAAACATGTTGATTTTGATTTACTGTATTTCCATCTGTTTGCCTTAGATTAGGATTCTGCTTCTGGAACTGAGCCTAAAACCCTGTCAATTTAAGGTCTAATTTTACTTCACTGAGGACCTCTTTTTCAGGATCATTATGTTTTACATTAAATATGAAGTCTGGTTATATTAGGAGGACTATAATTATACTTTGGTCATGAAGTGTGTTTTATCTCTAAGTATAGAAAGAGGCTCATAGTTTTTTCATAGGTTTTTACCTGTTCCCTGTTACAATCCATCACACAGTTTCTCTTCTGGAATGAGGCATCCTGGGGCCAGTGGCTTACACGTTCCAGCCATCACTTCCATTTTCAAATTCCCCTCACGCTTCTTTTCTTAATTTTAGTATGCTGATTCAGTTTCAGGGACGGGGGTGGATACACCTGAGTGTTAGGTAGAGGGAGGGATTAACTTAGAAGTGTTTCAGAGGTGCCTGGCTGGCTTAGTGGGTGGATCTTCCAGCTCTTGATTTTGGGTCAGGACGTGATCTCGGGGTGTTGAGATCAAGCCCCACATTGGGGTCTGTGCTCAGCAAGGGGGGCTTCTGCTTGGGATTCTTTGTCTCCCTCTACCCCTCCCCCCAACACACTAAATTAATAAGTAAGTAAGTAAATAAATAATCTTTTAAAAAGAAAAGAAATGTCTCAGTCCATGGCAGCTGATTTGCATCCTAACATATGAAAATGGCGGCCTGTTCTGAGGTGTTGGGGAATGGCGTCTTCCGTGTGGGTGTGGGAGGCCCTGCTTCCGGCTTGCTGGAGCCCAGCACCAAAGACTCCTCAGACAGCGTGCACAGCCAGCCCAGCCTTTCAGCTGGAGGCAAGCTTTGTGGTTCAGCATGGAAAGTACAAGTTTGATGGTCATTTTAAATCATGTAATATACTGAAATCTTACCGAAGCAGGAAGTCAGTCTACTACTTTTACTTTAAAAAATTCCATCGTTCTGGGGCACCTGGGTGGCTCAGTGGGTTGAGTCTCCGCTTTCAGCTCAGGTCAGGATCTCAGGGTCCTGGGATCCAACCCCACATTGGGTTCTCTGCTCAGTGGGGAGCCTGCTTCCCCCTCTTTCTCTCCGCCTTCCTCTCTGCCTACTTGTGATCTCTGTCAAATAAATAAATAAATAAACCTTATTTTTTTAAAAAAATTCCATAGTTCTGAGGTGGGGGCTGATTCCTGACTTATAGTGCTGCTTTTCACAGATGTCACACATTTTATTTTTAAATTTCTTTTCTGCTCGTAACTCTTTGTTGCAGAGGTTCCCAAGCATTCTCCGTTCACAGCACACTTATGGTCACAGTAATTTGTTCATTGAGTCCCCAGGCCAGAGTAAACAACCAACAGTTCTGTTTATTAGGTATTTGGAGCCACATAACCTAGGAAGTTCATCTATCTGAACAACTTCATCGGCATTTGAGAAAAATACACATAAATTTAAAGAAAAATTATTTTTAATAACCACACCCATTTTCAGTGGGATGTGTGCACGTGTTAGGCATTGCCCAGCAGCTCTATTTGGAATCTAATTTCTCACCCCCGTCTTATTTTCCTGTTCCATGGTGATTTTCACCCAGTACCTGCTTTTTATCATAGCAGCCACCAAAGACCTAGCTTCACAAAGATACAACATCATCGAGAGGAACGTAGTGTGATCTCACATTGAAACTGCAGTTTTGGGAAATGTCAAGCACCATCGTGTTTTTCTTGAAATTGTAAAATGTCCCGAGAGGCTCCGTGAGTTTCCTAGGGCACCTCAGCATACAGTTTGAATACTGTGGCTCATTGCAGGGTTTCATTTTTTGATCTGATAGTTGTAGGTGGATTTTTTAACATCTTTATTGCATTCTGAAACTGTGTGTGTTCCTTTCGTCTGAGGAATCCAAGGTGGCCTCCCATAAGTGAATTCAGGGTTGTGTCTGAATGTTTCGGATTATGGCCCTTCGTTAAAGGCGAGGTGCCTGAGTGAAACTCTTGAGCCCATTTCTTAACAACAACAAAAACAAGTGCCATAGAAGCAATTTCCCTTAAAGTTCAGTACGTATCTTCATTTTGTTGTATCTCATCAAGTCTTTGGTCTTCGCTTGATTTCTGTATAGCTTCTCCATATACAGCATCAACTCCGAACATCAATAGTGTGAGAAATGCTGATTCAAGAGGATCCCTCATAAGCACAGATTCGGGGAATAGCCTTCCAGAAAGGAATAGCGAGAAAAGCAATTCCCTGGATAAGGTAATTTCTTTTCATACAACTTAAGTGTTTCTTACAACTAATGGATTTAGCCTAAAGTAAACCATGCTTCGTGTTCTGGTGTTCGTTAAGGGTAACTTTTTATTTTTTTTTTTAAATAACTCAGTTAACCTGGAGTTATTATCAGAGTTATGATCAGAGTATTGTCTAAGGATGGGGCCCATTTCCTGAAATCTCCCCCATTCTTGTTTCCAAGATTTTACATCAGGGCAATGTTTACAGTGGAGGACCTTGAGGAAATAGTTTGGGCAGGTGGGGCAGGTAGGGACATCAAAATGCACTCTCACTTAGAATCCCCATCATCTGTATGCCAGAGAATACCATGTATACAGTTATCCATGCAAATGGGTGTTGGGTCCAGAGCTTGCTCCGGAAAGATTAATTGATCATCTAGGTGATTCAGGGATGAGACTTTATTTGAAACCAGCTCACACTGGTACCTCCAACACAACACATCATCTTTGTATTTAACATTTTTTTCTTGAAATAATCAAGGGTCTATTTGGAGCTTTGTGGGAATGGCTAAAGCTTGAATTTAAACCCAGAACAATGATAGATTAGTGTTGCCTTGGCCACTGTTTTCCCGAGTTACTTCAAGTTCAAGGCAAGCACACATACCAATCAACAGGTGAACCACTTAGGGATGTATTTCTAGTTCTCCGAAACGTGCAGAATGTCCTTCAGCAGCAGGTTGGTCATCGTACCTGCCTTTCTGTGGCTGACAGTGACACGGTTATCCTTCCATGCGGTTTTGGTAGAGGTGGGAGCGTCTCCGTGTGCGTGTGTGTCATGACGTGTTGAACTTTCCCCTTGACCGTGACTTGCGTTCATATGTAGAGCGAGAAGCTGCTCAGGAGGCATTCTGCTTGCATCATACGCAGTGCTGGAGAGGAGGAAGAGAGCTGCCAGTCAGCCAGGAAAAACCGGGTCACTGTGGATTTTTCCCTTCTAACGATCCCACCTTTGCCAGAGGAAACTTTGCATGCTGCACCTTCCCTCCCAGCGCAAGAAGCACTGGGTTCTCCCAGCGGCCCTGGCGAAGTGCGTGGGCGAAATGATGCATTCCTCCCTGTGGTTTTGCCACTAACTGCACCTGTATTTCTTCTATAATAAAAAACTCATGTACATTATTAATTAAACCTGATTACCATATTATTTTTTTTAGTTGCTGCCCCCAATACCTTGAATGAATGATTTTTTTTTTTTAATTGACCTTTCTGCTTTGGTATTTGCCAAAAACATAAAAAAATCCTGCTTTTCAATTGGCAATACAACTTTGACGATGTCAAAATCTCCCGTGACTTTAAATCAGGAGATGAGATTCTTTTTCTTGTACTTTTTTTTTTTTTTTTTAATTTGAACCCCTTGAACATGTAAACGTGCTGTCTAGTGGCAAAACTGCCCTCACCCTGTTCCCTGCACTTTCTGAAGTTTGCGGTGTTGAGCTAAGCCGCTGAGGGAATGGTCTCATCGGTTTAGGGTCTTTGAACAAGCTCTGCTGAGGTGTCCCTTTCTGTTCCTGTTGGGTACCCACCTGTCGTTTTCCCCCCAGTGGTGCCCCACGATGTCAGCTGAATGACAGGGACTCCGCCGCAGGCTTTTGTGGGGTACACAACAGGAGTGTGGATTTTATTTCCTCATTCAGACACCGGCCTTCTCCTGAGGATATGGTCGGTTCTACAGTGTCTTCCAACTCATCATTTCTGTTTGATCCTAGCCCACATCCCTTTTTTGCATGAGATCGTACTTGGCATTTTAGAACTGAGCTGGTAGCTCCAGCTGTGGTTACCCAGTTTGAAAGGTCTGTGCCTGCTGGCTTGTCTCTTAGGATAGCAAGTGAAGGAAGCCGACAGAGCTTCTGTGGACTAGGCGCTTATGTGTATTTGGTGAAGGTGTGTCTGTGGTTTGTCGACCAATGAGTTACACCTTCCAGTTTGCGTGATTTGACTCAATTCTAAGAATCTTTCTCTTCCAAAGGAGAAAAATGAACCTAATTTTGCTTTACCTAGAATAATGGATTAAAAAAAAAATCACCTGTATTTCCTTTTTTTTTTTTTTTTTTTTTTAGCACCAGCAAAGTGGCACTTTGGGAAATTCTGTGGTTCGCTGTGACAAACTTGACCAGTCCGAGATTAAGAGCCTGCTGATGTGTTTCCTCTACATCTTAAAAAGCATGTCTGATGGTAGGTGAAAGTGAAAATGTCAGTTTTACTTTGTTTCAGTATTTGGTGTCTTTTTTAAAACTTAGAATTGCTTGAAAGGATAGAAGAGCTTAAAAAGATTTTCTTCCTCATTTGAAATACATGTTAATTTACTAAATGTAGCAGAAATAAAAGTCTTAATTTGGAAAAAGAGTTTTTACTAATTGTTCTAAAAAGCGAGTTCTAAAATTTATATGGGCCATTAAAAAAATTTTTTTTTATTAACCTCGGGCCTACCATCATAATCCAAGAAGACAGAAGCAGATAAATGAGGTAGCCTTTGATTTTTTTTTTCCCCCTAAAAAAACAATTTCACTTGTCCAAAAAAACTTTTTGGCAACTTGCATAATTTTATTAGTAAGGCTCTTGAATTGGAATGTGTAATGTTGGGGGATCTGAGCATCTCTTCCATTTAGAGTATGTGTGACATTCCTGGCTTTAACTGGAAGTGAGATGTGATTTTTTAGTTTTCTGATGGAGTTAGTGGTATCATAGTAGATTAAGTTTCTCATAAAGGGTTTGACAACCACATTTTTTAATAGAATAAAGCATGTAAACATCCATGATAAGACACTTCAACTCCAGTTTTGTGATATAAGCAATCATTTGAAATCATGCCATGGTACAATGTCTTGTTTCTTCCTTGATCAGAAATCTTGTCGGACTTGCTGCAGCATAATCAGAAAGTGTCCTGTGAAGTGTATTGAGTCAAGGCAAAGTCTTCTGAAAACAAAATGCTGAAGGCCTCTCGTGCTGCCTTTGTGTAGTGGCAGTCAGTATGGGCCTTAAACATCCAGTGGAAGGCATTTCTGCCTGAGAATAATTTTTTTTTATATTAAGCTTCCATATCTGCCTGAGAAGAATGTTTCTTTTGTATTAAGCTTCCATTTCTACAGCATTAATAGCCAAACCTTAGTATCCAGATGGTAGGAACCACATACCTATCCCTAAAATGCTTCAGGACTGGGTTATTTTTTTATTCTGTCAATTTGATACTTTAAAGTAGCTTTTAAAAACACAACAAACAAAATAATTTTCCTTGAATGATGACCAAATAGCAAAGCACTGGGCACTTATTCAGGCATTAGGGTTATAAAGTTGAAATTCTGCCCTTAATGACAAAAGTTCTGAACTTTACATCACGGTGATGAGTTTTAGCCAGTTTTGTAATTCTGTTTTTCCTTTGCTGAAAGTTTTCCTTAAAATATTTTAAGTTTCAAATAATAAATAAGATCTATAACTAGAACATAACTACTTTTTTAAGGACCAATATTCCAGAAATTTTGCATCCTAGTTAAAGTTATCCTTTAAAAGCAGCCCTTTGGAAGGCCATGCACATGATTTAAAAATTCAGTGACCTCTTCAAAACAGTTTTAGAGCTTCTCTTAAAAAAAAAAAAATTACCTTCAAAGTATCAATTTCCTTCCTTTTATAATTTGAATTTTTGTGTGTGTCAGGTTTAAAAAGTCTTCACCTATCCCCAGAGTCATGAAGATACTCTTCTTTATCCTCTTTAAAATAGTATTATTCAAATTTTCACATTTAAATCTTAGTATCTACTTGGACTTGATTCTTGCGTATGATATGGGGTGGGAGAGAAAATGCCTTCAGAGTAGTTTAGGGGACAAGCAACCAAAGTCAACTGTGTAGCTGTGTAGCTACTCTTTCCCTTTTCCCACATTCAAGGAGCACCTTCTCCGCTTGGGCCCCTCCGTCTCTCATAGAGGTTAGTTGTCTCCCCCCCCCCCCCCCCCCCCCCCCCATAGGGGTTAGTTGCCCCCCCCCCCCCCCCAATGCCCCCAGGTCAGTAACCTCAGCCTCAGCCAATAGCCACGAGCAAGGAAAGGCAGCTTAGTGCTCCTTGGCTGGCCAGCTGGCTCTGTCTGATTTGAGCTAGGGTGACCACAGGTGTTTGCAGGTTGGCCCGTAGAGGTCCTCTCATACTCACTTTTCGCTCCTTGGGTGCTCACCCCATGAGGATGGTCAGTCTCAAGTAACCCGAGTCTGTTCCTCTGGAATCTAAACTCAGAATTCCTGAAAGATGGAAGCCCACTGACCCACCCATGTTACTGGTCTAATAAACTAAACGTGGCTTTTAAAATCAGGTGTACTTGATTGAAGTCCCCATTCCACCGTGATTCTTTAGCCTGATGATGGGGAGAACTGCTTGACTTCTCTGAGCCTTTATTAGCTTATCTATAAATTAGAACACTGTCTCTGATCCTGGTGGCAATTAAGATATGACAAGTGTGCAATCATGAGACCACCTAGCACAGTGCTCACGCATAACAGATTCTCCATGTAGAGCTCATGGCTTCCCCTGCCCCTCACCATTCTGGGCAAGCGTGGAGTGAAAAGTCCCTGGCCGAGCACCTTCACAAGCTATCTGCATCGCTGCAGACTGCTCTCATTCTCCTCAGGCCCCCGAATTCAGTGGAATTTCTCCCTGAGAGAAATCTCTTCACCGGTTTTTCAACCTCAGTATAAAATATAAGAACACAAAAATGTTTAACTATCTGGTAGTAGCACTCTTGGGCAAGTTCTAAAAGGTTAAGGGTCACACACACAGAATGATTCCTGTAAATGGACTTGTAGGATTTGCCTTTACTGAAAATATGGCCAGTCATCTTGATGCAGAGCAGATGTGCATGTGACTTCCTCATGGAGACGGTACCACATCATCACGCCGGGAAACAGGAAGTTGCATATATTGCCTGTTTGGAAGACTATTTGGCAATATCTGTTCATAACATTTGACGTGGCTGTTTCACTTCTGAGAATATTTGTCCTATAGATGTAGTTGGACAAGTGTGCAAACATCCTTATAAAAGAATAGTCTTCAAAGCATAATTTAATGGAGCAGAGCATTAAGGGGGAAAACAAGTAAATGTCTGTTAGTAAGGGACTGGCTAACTCGGTTATACTGCATTCATGGAGAGGAGTATCAGGCATCTTGGAGAAGATTGGAAGAGATGCAAGCTATATTACTGAAATAAAACTCAAAGGAAAAACAGTGTGTGCAGTATGTACACATCCATTTCTGCATGCGTGTGTTAAGAAGAGAGGACTTAGGTACATGCAAGAATTTTCAACAGATTGTTTCCTGGAGAATGATTCTGTATGAGGCAGAGAGAAAGCCTAACTTAAGATTATTTGCCTACTTGTATTCTTTGAAATCTCTGAGCCACTTAAGGGCACATTATATGTAAGTTAAAATTGTACTATCTAGTGTTAGGTGATGCATGATGAAATTAAAGTTCAAATGCAGCTTCTTGAAATTGAATATGCACATTGTGTCTGTTACCAATAAAGACTGGTCACTGTAGTTGGTTCTTTGATCAGCTATAAAAGGGTTTGAGGGTTTATTCTCCAAAATCTTTTCCCCATCCCCTGCTATATACAATGCACATCATGATTCTGACCAAATTAATGTTTACTTTCTAGATGCTTTGTTTACGTATTGGAACAAGGCTTCAACGTCTGAACTTATGGATTTTTTTACAATATCTGAGTGAGTAGTTTTGCTTTGCTCTCTGCTTCTTGATTTTTCTTGGCTAATTAAGAGGTGTGAACAATGCTATGGGGTTGAACTAGGAATGTAGTATATTCACATCCACCGTTTTTAAGCTCTTTCTCCTGGACCTGACCCCAACACTTGCTCTTGGGAGCACATGACTCAGTGGCCAGTGACCAACCCTAAATTATTAGATATGTGGTTGTTAGAGATGAGAGCTAACTGCTTATGTGTACAAACTATCTGAATAAAAGGACACAATTGATTAACTGAATTGGGTGAATGCTATGTTTCAAAGGTGAGTCTAATGTAGCTTAAGCAGATGTAAATATTGAGACGAAAATAGCTATAATTTTTAAATTTAAGTGAAATCTTAAATTTTATCTATATTACCTTCTTTTAACTCTTCAATCATTCCTTTAAGCTCTTTGCTTTAAAAAAAAAAAAAAAAGAACAAACAACAACAACAACAAAAACCTACCACAAATCCACAATCCCCTGGGTGGCTCAGTCAGTTAAGCATCCAACTCTTGATCTCAGCTCAGGTCTTGATCTCAGGGTTATGAGTTCAAGCCCTGCATTGGGCTCCACCGTGGAGATTTAAAAAAAAAAAAAATCACTGGGGCCAAATGATTTTCCACATCCAAAATTTTTTAGATTTTTAGAAAATTTACATAGAGAATATATTCTGTAACATCCCAGCAAGGTCTTAGACCCCCCACAATCAAACACATTATTGTTTCCACAGTACTATGATTGTTCATAACAACTGGATAAATTATAACTGTAAATAGCTTTATTTCTGGTAATTGGGGTCATGATTTTGCTGCCAAATATATTTTCCTAAACTCGGGCGAAAACCTGTAATCGAAGCTTTTTGCATTTTGAATTACGGTCTTGGTTCCTAGTCATGGTTGTTCTCTCTGCTAAGTTACAAGTGGGAGAGATTGATGAGATTCCGCACCAGAAGAACTTACTGGACGTTATTGTAACAACTTCTTATTAAATACATGATTTTTAAAAAAATCAACATTGTGTGTATATTAAAACCAACCCAAAAATCAGACATTTGATGTCTGTAAGGGACCAGTCCCTTTAGAAAAGCCAAAAGAGGGAGCTCCTTGCCGGGATTGAATGAGGACAGATCAGCAGCTGGGAGAGTGCCCCAGTCCTGTGCCTTCCCCCGTGCCTGTGCTGAGACAGACGGAGTCGGGGGCAGTCCTGTTTGTCCCAGGCCTCCCCAGTGGCTTCACCGCCCAGCACAGTACCGACAGCCCAGCATGGTACCTCCCCTCTAGGTTAGTGATTTTCTCTGGGTGAGAAAGACCCTCCCAAGAATTTCTGAATACCAGAAGTAAGAGGCTACTGGTAGATGTAAGGTTTATTGAATGTGTTGTTGCTGATGGGTTGAAATAAAGCAATGTATTGGAAACCATTGTCTTTTCCTGTTTCCCTAATAACCTTCCATCCTGTCTGCAGAGTCTGCTTACACCAGTTCCAGTACATGGGGAAGCGATATATAGCCAGGTACTGTGGGGGTTTGGCTCGAATGTGTATCATTCTCTGTATTACTTGGCTCTGAATGTGTGGAAATTGTCATCCGTGATGATTGGCAGTTGGAATTCTCATAAACAGCCGCGATGTCTTTGGACTGCTACCGTCAAATCTGGTGGCATCTTTCGCCTGCATTCCCACACTCCTTCTGTCTCATTTTGCCTCTTGCATATCTCTTGGAAGGATTTCCCTCCGTGGCCTGCTGCTTCACTGGTGTGCTTCCTTCCAAATACACCCCCGTGTTCTGTTCCTTCCCGTCCCCTTTCTCTTTCTTCTCCCAGCTCCCCCAGGTGTGTCTTCTCGCTCTTTCTCCTCCTCCAGTGGTTTTGCTTCCCCTGTTTGACTTTCAGAGGTCACTTTTTACCATTCCTTCTCCCAGCTACAAAGATAATAATTTCTCACATAACCATTTTTCGTTGCTTCTTCATGAAGGAAGGCTCTCAGTTCATCTCAGATTTGTTCAAATTTCCTTAAAAACCGTCTCTGCAACGGAGCCTTTTCTCCTCAGTCCACATAAGCTGTCCATGCCCTGCTCTTATCTGACCAGAACTCTCGATTGAGTTTCATACATCTTCACGGCCCTGCCCCACACCATACTCTCAGATCCATGCTGAGTTCGAGGGGAGCCGGAACCTCATTGCGAGGGGCACCCAAGCCTCTCTTTCCTGGAGGCATTTCTTCAGAGCACGTCTTGTCCTTACCACGTTGCCTGCTCTGCGGCTGCTCAGCGCGTCGGTATCTGTTTTGTCCGTGTTGTGTGTCCCGTGATAATGTATTTACAGGGTTGGTCTAAGTATCCTATTTTTCCATTGTGATTGTTTGCTTATAAGTAAACACATTTATATTTTAGGACAACTTTAAAATTCGGTAGTGATTGAGTTTTTTCTCTATAATTCTGTTTCACAGCAATGAAACAGGAGAGAGATTTTTAAGATTATTTGAATGTGGAGATTTTTACTTTTTATGTTAACATTGTTCTTTTCTTGGGATATTTGAGACATTTGCAGAATTATGTTTTATGTTCAATAAGAATTTGTGGGTTTTTTTTTTTAAAGAGTAAATTTAGAGAGAGCATTTTACACTTTCATCCTATTCGTATTTATTTTTAACTGAAACGCGGTGGCACTTGAAGTTCTCTCATTTTAACTGTTATTTTTTATCGTAACAGTCAATTATAACATTTGCACTTTTGAGTACCAAATGCAAGTATATACAAGGTGACCTTATACAGTAGCACCTTGCAATCGGACTTTACTCCCTTTGACTCTGCCCCATGGACCTGGGGATGTGGTATATTGTAACCGGAAGACACTGTGACCGGCAAGCTTCCCAGCCTTCTCACGGTAACTGTCACCCACAGCACAAGTTGGCATTTGGAGAGCGTTGTGCAAATTAGGGTGACGTGCCGCAGAGCTGAACATGGTGCCTGTGGGAAGCTGAAGGTTTCTGCCCAACAAAATATTTTAGAATTGGGTCTTGTCTAACTGTGAACTTATTTTTTTTCTTAATGGCTATAAATTTAATTTAAAAAAAATCTTCCGACTTTATAAGCACCCTGTATATATTTGCATGTAAAAGTGTGCTTTCTTGGGCTATCCTAAAAACGGATGGGCATAGGAATGCGGGCGTGGAAGGTGGTGTTGCTTGTTAGGTGTGTTGTGGAAAGATGTGCCCTGCTTCATAGAAAATTCCTGTGGTTTCTGCTCCATGTGACAAAGATCCTGAGCGGAGTCTGAACGCTGTCGGTGTGTGCCCTCCGTGGCAGTCCCGGCTGAGGAATACTGCGTCTTCTCATTGTGTCCCTCTGAAATCACCCAGCAGCATGTTGCCCGATGACAGTCCATGCATGTTCTAGAACTCCTGTTCTCCTCCACACAATAACACAATGAGGGAGACGGTTGGCTACAGGCCGGGAACAGGTGTCATTCCAGCACGGGTCTCATTTTTCATCTGCTCTGGTGATGGTACACAGTAGGAAGTTAGCTGTATGATTGCTAACCCAGATCACTTTTCTATTTTCTTTACTTGACTGCTGACAAGTTTAACAAAGTGTGTGGCTCTCCTTCCTGCCTGGGTAAGAATAAAGGTGTTAAAACCGCCTCATATAATCCCTCTCATTGCATGTTTGTTCTCTGTTTCTTCCAATGCATTGTTTTCTTTAAAAAAAAAATTTTTTTTTTGCTCTTTAATAACATGTATAATCTGAAAATATTCATGGTGTTTAGCAGTTTCCGAACGCTAACCTTTAGCGCCACGTCGGACTGATGCTCTGACTTTTTAAAAAGCAGCATCTCTAAAGTACATTCCAAAACTGAAAAGTTCCCTGCTTTAGCTTGCTTTTTGCTTCTTCATCATCAGGTGCTTTGCTATGAACTCAGTTAAGAACTGCCGCCTGTGTGTGCGTCTCAGGCCACGCTGCTCTGGTTGGCGTGTGGCCGGTCCCCTTGTGCTGTGTCCTGGCCTCACTAACCCTGCTCGTCTCGCTGCGGTGTAACAAGTCTAACTTTTGCTTCTATCCCATTTCACTCATGTTGCAGGAACCAGGAGGGGTTGGGACCCATAGTTCATGATCGAAAATCTCAGACATTGCCTGTTTCCCGTAACAGAACAGGAATGATGCATGCCAGATTGCAGCAGCTGGGCAGCCTGGATAACTCTCTCACTTTTAACCACAGTAAGTCCCATGACATACCATCGTAACAGCCAGCCATCTCATGTGACATCTCAGAGGGGAGAGCCCCAGGCCGCACCACACCACATCACCAACCTGACTTTTCTTCCAGCTCAGAGCAAGTGGGATGAAGAGCTCATGGCGAAATTCCCTTCTTTGGAGGAGAGTGACACAATGTGGAACATGGTCAGCTACGGCACCAGACCTAAAAGCCTGGACCCTTTGTCCCAACCCCCTCCCTTCAGTATTTTTAACGTAAACATTTTGACAGCCAAACATTCTCTGATATCTTTAATTGAATATTTGGATTTTCCATGCGCAAGTCCTTGGGACATCTGGGACAGGTTCCTTTCGTTCTTCCGAGGCCATGCATGTAATTGATCAAGTGTCCACATTCTGACATTCTAGCTTTGAATGTATGTTACTCCTTAAACTGCTGTGAAAACATAAAGCCCATGAATCAATTTGTGAGGGTGTGGAAAAGCCAATAACAAAGTGACTTTTTCTGTGTTTTCAGTGTGAGAAAGATATCAAGTGTGCTTGGAATTTCTGTAGACAATGGTAAGATTTAATCAGGTTGAAGTCTGCTTATGAGGCCGCTTCACTTGCAAGCCGAGACCTTTTTGTTCATCTTGCCTTCCTAACTTTGGGGCTTTCTAACTTCACAGTAGAGATTCTACCTACCAAAAAGTAGGAGCATATTTTTAATTTACTTTTTTCATATCACCAGAGGAGACATGACATCATGTACTGTTTCTAGAAACTTAAGTGTTACATCTCCTTAAAAGTTTTCTCAAAGCAGGAAACCTAAAAGACATCAGCCATGCAGCATTTTAAAAATTAATGCCGTCATTTATAATAGATACCATTTCTGTTAGTGTTGTGTTCTCTGAATTGTTTCATCTTTTCTCCAAGCATAACATAGCTAGTTACTGTTTTACATATACAATTACTTGTTCTCATGCCAAGTAATGCCTTTAATGTATAGCTATTAATATCTTCCATCATTTCTAATCATAAGAATTCCACTCACTGTGATCTTCCTACCTCTTTCTTTAAATAGGCTGGGAGTAAAGACAATATTCCCAAATGCTTTAAAATGGTAATAGTTCAGAGTAAGAAGGCTGAGGCATCAAAATACAGCAGCTGCCTACTCTTCCACCCCAAAGTTCAACCTAATGGGTATAGACCCTCTTTATAAAATTCTAAGCTTAATTTAGATCAGTATGACATTTGCCTGCCACACACGAATGGATGTTCATGACACATCTCAGGCTCCAATACTGGATTTTTCCACATCTTGTCTATTAGGGCTTTTTCTAGCTCTGCAGGCAAGGGGTTGACACAAACAAAAGAAGTTTTGGTGTTTTTAGTTTTCATTTCCTATTAAGCAAACAGAAATTAAATTCTCATGGTTCTGCAGGACTTGCCACACGGCCCCTGCCCAGACAGTTTATAACACAGGCATTACCTCTCCGTCAGTTAGAATAAATACCTAAACTTTAAAGCACTTAAAAAAAAATCAGTAGACTGAGTCCCCCACTCCAAAGATAATCATGTAGGAAACAGAAAATAAACAAAAGTAAAATGAGTGATCAACACATGAGTGTATAGCCTTAACCTACCAAGACAGACAGCCGCTCCTCCCGCTGCAAACAGATTTTGCAATGGTGGCTTGAACTGGAGGAGAGAGGCAGCTGGCTATGTTTTGCAGCCAAGCAGCATATTGTGAACATGGTTGACTCCCATTCTCTCTTCCGGCTACCCACAGAGAGCCCATCCTTCCTGCCTCTCTCCTCTTTCCTCCTGGAGTTTTTGCTCTAGTCAGTTTTCAGTGACACCATCCTCAATCAGCGTTTCTCCTTCTGCCTTCTCGAGAAACAGTGTGTAGCTGATTTCTTTTAGCCTCCTGTCTGCTCATCCCAAATTGGTTCTGGTGTCTCACAGTCCTTGCATCTTCTCCTGGAACTCGGTCTCCATTTATAAGTCTGATGATGTATCTGGGGGGCTTCAGCCTTTTTGAGCTCCAGATTGTCCGTGTGCCCAGAAGCCACAGAGAAGGCAGGACATACTGTATGTATACATGTGTATATGTGTGAGCATATATATGTATGTATACATATGTGATTTCTTTACACCAGTACCGAGATATTTTATGGGAAATTTGTAGTCATATATGTCTTTCTTAAAAAAGTCCTCTTTAACAATGAATACAGTACCTTCTGTTGGACCAACCAATATGACATAAATCCAGCATGTGAGAAGTTTGCAATGCCGGAGTCTAACATTTATTTGAGAATTTATTTTAGAAAAGAAAAAAAATAGGAAGAGGGCCCCCTCCCTATAAATACCACCTACATTTTTTGTTTTTAGTTTCAGAGGAAAGGCTTTGTCAGGCCTCAGTTTGACCACCTGGGGGCAGCAGAGGACTGCCAGAAATTTAATCCAGTGGCGTCCAAGTTTTAAGCCCCCCATTAGTAGGACATGGGAAAAGACACCATGTGCACCTTACATGTAACCATGGTGGGGTCTTATTTTTACTCTTGGATTTTGATAGGAAATAATGAAAATGATAAGTTCCACTGTGTCCAAATAGCCTTCACTATTCAAAAACACTCAGAAGATAGAGGTTCATTATGTTTGGGTCATTACTCAGGTACGTGAAAAGTAAATGTTTACAACATTAAGACATTGACCTTTTTATTGTAAAGTGCATCCTGTTGTGTATCAACAGAAGCTATTTGTGTCAAATGGAAAATTGAAAGTGAGAGCTACCTGTAGAATATTTTACATAAACCATGCTGTTGGGAGGGAAGCTAAGTCAGACATGTTTGTAAGTAAGTGATGCGTGTGCAGAACACATAAGATAACATTTTGCATTTACTTTGCTGTTATATATTGCTCTAGGAATATATTAAATTCATTTGCATGATAATTCCTATTTCCTGCTGGTACGGTAGGGCGCAAAGCCAGACAAGAGGTAGAAACACTTAAAGAAAACCTGCATTTGGTTTAAGAGAGAGTTCAAGGTCACTCGATTAAGTTGCAGAGAATGCGATTTCAGGTCATTATGGAAAAGCGTTTTCTAACTGAATTGCCCATTAGCTGCTGTGGGCACTGGGAGTTGGAGGTGTGGAAACAGACTGGTTGAGGACTCCCGGGGGATATTGTTCAGGTCTCTTAAACGTCACACTGGGAGGTGAAGAGTTAGATGAGATGGTTTATAAGACCACATCTAATTCTGAAATTCTTTGCTATCTATGAAGTGCAAGCAAGACAATGAGTATCAGTGATCATTAAATTCCCTTACTGTGTATAATACTGAATTTACAGGAAAAACGCAGAGAACACATGTATTCTTTGAAGTAAGATTACGTTTTGCAGGTTTTAAGCATGACAATATATCTCTTAAAATGGGTAAAAAATCGACTTAGATGCTTTAAAAGTATATACTCAAGACAGTAAATGAAATGTTTGGTGAAGTCACTTTTTTTTTTTATTACTCTGAAGCAGGTTTCCTTGATTTAGAAATACATTTTTGCATGTTTCCTAGCATTTCCGTTATCAGGCTATAACCTGGAGTTATAACTGAGCTACCTCACACCTGTGCCTTGCATATTCCATTCAATATGACAGTCAGTCATTGTTACTTCTTGCAATTGATGGGGTTTCAGAACTGAGAAAGTCTGGCACGATGCCTTTTTAAAGTCAGGAAATGTTTAGGGGTGCCTGGGTGGCTCAGTGGGTTAAACCTCTGCCTTCAACTCAGGTCATGATCCCAGAGTCCTGGGATCAAGCCCCACATCAGGCTCTCTGCTCAGCAGGAAGCCTGCTTCCCCCCACTCTCTGCCTACTTGTGATCTCTGTCAAATAAATAAATAAAATCTTAAAAAAAAAAAAAAAAGTCAGGACATGTTTACATTCTTAATAACCTTAAAAAGGACTTTAAATTACAATGCATGCTTAAACCAGCTGTTTCCACAGTCTGGGCTATATATCCCATACGAGGGACTATTTCCAGACACAGCTGAACATTATTAGATTGAGGTTTTCTTCAGAGAAGAGAAAGCAGATGGCATCACCATTTCCTCAGGTATAAACTCTGAGATTATAGACTCATTCCACAAATCATTTTTGAGCATATTAGGGTTTTTGTATGAGTCAGAGGTCAGAAAGCAAATCACATCATTTTTGCCTTGGAATATTATTCCTTATTCTACTGTCTACTCTTCGCTCATTTGTGAAGAAAACATTTTTAACAATAAAAGTGGGATGGAGATGAACAAATAGATAATAACGTAGAGGTTGATCAGTCTGATAGTTTGCAAAAGTATATGTAGTTAGTAAAGGCTGCAGACTGTGAGTTAATATATCTAGGGGACTAGGTCTTCCATGTTTGGGGCCTTCTTTTAGCAAGAAGATTTCATATCATTCAGTAGCATTTACATTTCTCACAAAATGTATTATTTTTCTGGATTCAGATTATGTGGGCCAGAGGGGGGGAAAAATAAACATAAGGGTAAAGGCACCTGTTGAAAAGAAAGTGCCTCCTGTTAGAATATGTATCTGACTTCAAGCCCAAACGTCCTCTGGCATTTGGAAAAGGCAAGTGTTTTTGTCCCTCGCACCACATCCCCTCTAACCGCCTGGCAGTGGGGAGGGGGAGACTGTTTACAGATGTGGTCGGCGTTATTCAGTCAAGCTGTTCTAGTAACAGGAGTTTATTAAACAGAGTAAGGTTCATTAAGACTAACGTAACAGATGACGTTAGCTAAAAAAGTCTCTTCCTTTGCCTTTGTGTGTTTAGAAGACTTGGGGATTTTAGAATAAATCATTTATCAGAGTTAGAACAGAATGAAAATTGTGTCCATGTGAGCAGTGAATCCCATCGACACCAAAGCAATCCATGATGTATGTGCCAAAGATGGCACGTCGAGGAAGTCCTTCTCCTCTCTCTGCTCAGCCTAGCTGAAGGTAGTCTGTGAGGGCCCTGTGCCTCAAGGCACCACGGTTCCGTAGGGGAAATCAGTAGGGTTAACAGCATTCCTTACTTGCCCTGGTGAGAATCTGCTTCATCAGCTTCAAAGAGTTGCTGACCGATACTTGAAGAAATTGCATTTTCTCTTAAGATGCCTTTTTGGATGTACCAAGTCAGTTTCATTTTCCTGGGTTGGCCTGTAACATGGCGACCAAGGACTAAATCCTTGCCTCATGCACAGCTTAGTTTCAGGCATTGAGACAAGCAGTTTTTCCATGGGAGTATCCCTCGGTGAACTGTCCATGCAGTCTGTACCACTTAGACAACCTCTCCACACTGTCCTTTATTTTTGGGGACTTTACTAACACTGGCTCAGGAATATTGCTGACTTTTTTGAGACAGGAGTTTAAGGAGATGCAAAATTATAGCCAGTTGTGGCTCAGATGGATCATTTCTTTGATTATTCGATGTTTCAGACACAGGCAGACAGATTTCTATATGAATCCGTGATCCTTAAGGAAATGAGATACACAACATCGACACTCAGAGAGAGTCTAAGAGCTTGGAGAAATTTTGTCATTGTCATGTTTCCATACATATATACATAATTACATAAAAACTTCATTAGTGTGGCCATTGATTCTGTCTTTTAAAACAACACATTGCCAAGTTCCAGTCCTGAATGGGTCCAGACCTTTCAGCTGAAATTAAATGGTGTGGAAATTCTTCAGTGTGTAGGCAATTGTGTCTATAATGATCACACCTGCATACATTACCTTTCCAGAAAAAGAAAACGTCAGTTCTTTGCCAAGAAAAATATTAAAATCATCACCAAAACAAGTTCCTTATGTGATTTCCCCTGACCATAAAACTTCAGCAGCCCCCAAAGGGTCTTTTTGACCTGCGATAATTTTGGTTGGTCTAATAAAAGGTGCTATATTCCCCCACACTCCCCCGCCCCGGGTTTGTGATCACTTAGCCATAATTAACAATCTGTTTTCCTCTTTCACCATTTCTGATCTTACCAAACAAACCATACCGAACAAGGGGATGCCCTGGCTTACAATGGCAGTGCAGTGAAATTAGTACCAAGGTGCATCCATCTCTCTGTCTCGGGGAGACCTCTTACTAGAGAAGCAAACACAGAAAGAACTAGCATGGTGCTGGGTGTTACAGAGCCCCTCTCAAGGCACACTGACTCTCTTGCAGTGTGAAAATCATGCAGTTCACAGACAGAAACCTTCAGCACTGCCTTTGTAGAGCAACACTGGGTGAAAGCACGTGATGGTGTTTTTAGCCTATTTTAAGAGCAATGCAGCAGCTTGGAAAACCTTTCATAGTCTTCTGAAAATCACTTTGTAACTCTGACATTTATCAAAGTAAGAATAACATCATGCAAGTTATTTTGTCCTAATAATATGTACTGTGACACAGTGACCTGGATAAGGAATTTGGAGTGTAGTTTCTGGGTTTCTTTGGGGTTTCTTTTCCCCCCATTACTGGCCTCAAGAAAATCCTCTAGGTTTTCTCTACTTCATTTTCCTGATCTGTATAGAAAATGTCCTGCTCTTTGGATTATAAAGAAAATTATCTACATAGTAAGTGTTGATTTATGTTTGCTCCTTGGAGTAGGACATTGTATGACGTTTCATTATATTGCCATCTTTCTTCGTCCTCTAGATCAGCACTGTAACATCTCTGCATCCCTACATGTATTTCCGCTAATGCATATCATTTCATAATTTAATATCTCAAATTGTATGTCAAGCTACCTTTATGTCCATACTAAATTGGTTTTTACAGCCACATATAGAAGATATCAGCTTGTATTTAAATTATGATTCTTCACATCCTTTCCTTTTCTTAAACGTTCCTTTCAGACATGTACTGGCTTTTGTGCTTTTTGATAAAGCAAGTAGAATACTGTTAGCAGTGCAGTCAACTCTTGGTTATCGTTCACTATTCTGGCTGATCCTTTAGATCTTTACGTTATCGATTCACTATTTACACGGCCGTCCACCACGTGCCAGCCACTATTCTAAGAACTTCCCAGATCTTAACCAATTGCATGCTCACCACAACCCTTTGAGGCAGATACTATTATTATCCCCATTCTACAGATCAGGGAGCTGATGCATAACGAGGTCAAATAACTTGCCCAAGGTCACACAACTAGCAAGTGGCGGAGCTGGAACCAGGGCCCGGCAGCCTGACTCTGACTCATTTTCTTAAAAAACCAGTGCTGGGCCGCTGCTTCTGTCTCTGCGGGAAGCTTGGGAAATCTCTGCTTCCTTCGCCGGCTCCTCCCATCTTAAGAGCTCAGTCCGGTGGCTCAGTGGATTGGCTCCCGTCGAGGTGCCTTCCTGGTTCTGCTGTTTACTAGCTGTGGGACCTAAGACAAGCTGTCCAACCTTTCTGTGCCTCAGTTTCCTTCTCTGCATAAAGGGTTTCAGAATGTACATGCTTCATAGGGCTGCTGTGGGATTAAATGAGCGAAAACACTGAAAGTTCATAGAATTACGGTTGGCCCATAGCCTGGACACAGTAAACGTTTGCTGCTCTTGTTTCCCTTCCAGAATTGTTCTAATTGAACAGACACATTATTCATTATGTACCCCCCAACCACTGAAAAAGGGAAACAAGACCCCAGAGGAAGCCTTCCGTAAATAATCAAAAGTTGACTGCAACCACACTGTGCCGCCAGCCTCTCCGTCTGCGGTCGCTGGCCAGTAACCTTATGTTGTAATCCATGCAGGCTACGGCCACTCGGATGCGGACGTTCTCCACCAGTCGCTGCTGGAAGCCAACATCGCTACCGAGGTGTGCCTCACGGCCCTGGACACACTCTCTCTGTTTACACTGGCATTTAAGGTTCGTACTGAACAGCTGGGCCCGGTCAGAGCTTTATCTTTTAAATTAATTCTGCTTGTTTAGTTGAACCAGCAAGAACTTCCTGTGTTGTATTTTTTTATTTCAGCAACTGTTTTTGCCCCTCTAAAGAAACCACACATCCTCAGAATTCCTTAATGAAACCATCGCATGGTTAATGACTTGAATTCCTTGAAATAAAATAAAGTTCAGCTGGTCAGGGTGTGCTGCAAATGATGGAAACAGTCCCAGGAGGTGGTTGCCTTTGCCTCTCGGCCAGAGGAAAGCATCCCCCTGGAGAATATGGTTTGCTATGCCCTCGAGGCTGATTCATAATGGGAACCTCATCAGACATTTCTGCCTCGACTATCTGAGAATATCCAAATGTAGCAGCAGTTAAAATTAGTTACTTATATGTAGAAAAGCAGTAACTACAAACACATTCACCTCTTACAATTTTAAAAATACCTGTTAGTAACTTCAGTGATAGAAGCATTTCAAGGATAGAAAAGAAAAGATTGTTTTGGTCTTATTTTTAGGTTTCAGCAAGTAATATTCAAGTAGGTGGAAATGGTCTCATAAGGCATTCACTTTATTCTAGGGACCTAACACTTCTCAGGCTTGCTAATTGATTGCTTCCATTTCCAGCATGGAAGAAGGAAATTGAATTAGAGTTGATACATGATGATTATTGAAACAGTGTGTTTGTTTCCAGGGTATTTGGAAAAGATAACCAAAGTCATTTTCTGCTTTACTTATCTTTGATTCTCATAAGGTGCATTTTTTTTTTTTTAATTTTGGATAGAAATAAGTTACCCTGATATCATGTCACCTGATTATATACTCTACCTTTATTCTTCTCAGCAGTCATGCTACTCATGTCCCCATGAAATCTCATTACTGGGAACCCATTGAAGAGATGAAACACAGACCCTAACCAAATGAGTGGGAGGCCTCCACTTTCGTGGCTCTCAGAGCGCAGTCCCCTGGCCGGCCTCGGCTGCAGACCCAGGGAGCTTGTTCGAAGTACACATTCTTAGGCCCTGACCCAGCCTGGCTAATGCAGAAAGTCTGGGGGTGACCTGAAAGCCATGGCTTGAAAACCAGAACCATGTCTGGAACCTCTTTCCATTTTCTTTTCCGCGTGACATTATTTTAGATTTTATTTATTTATTTGACACAGAGAGATCACAAGTAGGCAGAGAGGCAGGCAGAGAGAGTGGGGGTAAGCAGGCTCCCTGCTGGGCAGAAAGCCCAAGGCAGGGCTCTATCCCAGGACCCTGATATCATGATCCGTAGCCAAAGGCAGAGACTTAACCCAGCCACCCAGGTGCCCCTCGGCAATGACATTTTTTTTTTTAAAGATTTTATATATTTATTTATTTGACAGACAGAGATCACAAGTAGGCAGAGAGGCAGGCATAGAGAGGAGGAAGCAAGCTCCCTGCTGAGCAGAGAGCCCAATGCGGTGTTCGATCCCAGGACGCTGGGATCATGACCTGAGCCGAAGGAAGAGGCTTTAACCCACTGAGCCACCCACGTGCCCCTCGGCAATGACTTTTTAAATGTGACTGCTGTGTGTACATTTATCACTGCCAGCTGAGAATCTGTAAGTTCAGATCAAAACTGTTCAGTTCTATAAGAACAGAACAGTTCAGAACAGAAACTTACAGAATCTGTAAGTTCTGTCTTCTGCTTCACTCCACCATGCTTGTGCCCCTGAGACCCTTCTGCTACACGGCAGGTGGAGCCTGGCACACTGGCCAGGCGTGAGGACAGGTGCACCACAGATGTAGTCTGTCGGGTCTGTGAGAATATTGACAGTCTCTTTACTGTATAACCTACGATTCTCACTTAGCCTCCTGAAAAACGCTTGCTTCGTATTAAAGAAGCAATCTGTTCATCAAGGTTCCCAGGTCCCCCGTGTCTGGCCACCCTACAGGCTCTCTCTCTTGAGAAACAACACCTGATGTTCCCTGATTTGTGACATTTATTGTCTTGAAGGCCTTTGAGGAGATTGCTTCATGTCTCTGGACCCAAGATTTCTCATTTGAAGATTAGAAAAAGTAGGATCTGCCTCCTGTGGTCAGGGCTATTGGAAGTTTAAAGATGACCTTTGAAAGAATCTGCCACTTTCCTGATGTAGATGAGACTTTACTTCCCAGCTCCACCGGGGGCCAGATTCTAAGCCTCGGGTGGGTCTGCTTGACATCTGGAAACCCTGATGCCCTTCTCTAGAACATGGTGATTATGCCTGCTGTATGATGGACAGATACGAAGTACCCAAAGACATCTACCCTGTGTTCATGCCTTCCTGGTCCTGTAAGAAAGGGTCTAACTCCTGAGACCCAGGGGGAAGGTGGAGCTTGAGTGCTGAGGTGATCCTCTGTCAAAGTGTATATGCCTGTGAGCTAAAGCATGTAAAGCCCAGCGCCCCCATGCAGAAGTGGGAAGAGGGGCGGGCGTTACAGTGGAACAGATGTCACGCCCAGAGGTAGGCTTACCTGGCCTAGATTACAGGTTCATGAGGGGCCCTGGAACAGCAGCCACTTGGATCTTCTTCTGCAAATCATTTGCTCAGCTGAGGCATCATTTGGAGCATATCAGAAAATTTAAACTTTTACATTGAATTAGTGGACATAATTCGAGAAAAATCACCTTCCACGGATAAAAGCCCCATCGTGATCAAGTCTCTGAGTTGACTACATCTAGTAAATTGCCAAAGGTAGCCAAGAAAACATATTTTTAATGAGAGAAAATGTTTCAAAAGATTTCAGTGCCTTCCATGCCTCAAGCACTAATCTTCACAACAGCCTGGACTGGTGGATATTCTTGTACCCCATTTTACAGATGAGGAGACTGAGGCCAAGACAGGGCAGAAAATTTGCCCAAGATCACTGCACACCTGGCCTGCTACAGCCCTTGTTGTCCATCCACTGAGCCAGGTGTGGTGGGGAGGTGGGACAGAGGAGGAGGGGACGGACAGAGAGAAGAGATGAGCTGAGGGGCGTCAAGGTAGTTGGACGATCCCGTACAGAAAAAAAGAGAATATTACCAAGCACTTCCCCAACGCTGGTCTCATGCTGGATGCTTTCGCATATGTTCTCACATTTAATGCATAAAAGGGTGTGTTTTATAAACCAAGGTAGTTATATGCAGAAAAATATGGTTCTGGGTGTTCTATAATGCCTGATTAACACAATCCCAAGTCAACCCTGGCCTTTGTGTAGTTGATCATCTTTTTTAATGTGTTTACACGTTTAACCTGAGAATGTATTTTTAGCAATCCCACCTTGTGCTTTTTCTTGATTGAGCTGCCTGGTGAGAATCTGTACGTGATGGTGAGAATCCGTACGTGATGGTGAGAATCTGTACGTAATGGTGAGAATCCGTACGTGACAGAGAAAAGCACTTGGATAATTGGGTTCTTCTAGGGAGTTTGTGCTCATGCAGACCATGAGCCTGGCCTGCAAAGACACATGAAATGAGTTACCTTAGTGACTGGTAAGCATTTGCAGCTGAAACAGCCCTTCACTAAGGTGGATTCTTGAAGCGATGTCCAAGTGAAACTAAATGCCTTCTGCCCAGGAGAGGTAGATCTGTCTTAAATAACACAGTTCTAGACATCTCATTTTGGTGCCCAGGATTTAAGTTCATTGTTATCCTATTCCTAGATCTTTAAAAATTACTGATGTTGTGTCTTCATTCTCTGAAAGGCTCATTTCCCTCAGGAGAATATGTTACAACAATCAAACCTGCCTGCACATCAGACACTTCTGAGTTGGATTTTTAACCTATTCTCCACCTTGTTGCTAGAGAGAAGCTGTGCCTTTCATATTGTTCTGTCTCATTTACTTCTCCGAATAAAATTTTCCTATCCTCACTACAGGTCTACAGGGATAAAAAAGTAGAAATGAGATACACTCTGGTGTTACCGTGTTGACTTCTGAGTGAAGTGAAGGGTGGTTTTGTTTTTGCTTCTTCCTTCTCCTGCCATGAACCTTTCTGAATGTTCAGAATTTTTTAAATATATTTTATTTTTATGTATTTTTTATATTTAGTGTATATAACTTTTTAATAAGTGAGAGAGAGAGAGAGCAGAGAGGGGGAGAGAAGAAAATTGATTAGAAGGTTACAGAAGGCAGTGGATACAATGGGGTATGTCTGGGGTAAGAGATCCTTTACCCCTTGAAATGAGGGGTTACTTTTATCTTAGTGTGAGTGACTTTTAACTGCATTCTTGCAAGCAGATTTTGGGCTCAGAACCCAAGAAGACTAAATCCTGAAAATGGGAAGTTAAGCCTTGACCAGAAAGAGTGAGGCAGGAAAATTTAACTGCTGGGGTAAGAACTTGGAGACAGGCCAGTTCCAACAGCAAGACCAGGGTTCCTGGCAAGTTTTGTACACACCATCTCATCTGGATGTCTCCAGCAGATAGTGCTGAGAGAAGGAAAGCTCATCCAGATCTGTGCAAACTTTAATCCGGCCATAATTAGGGAGAACAGTGCCCCCTGGGAGAAGTAATGTTCACAGACAACAAAAGTCATGTTCACATGCAAGCAGTTCCAAAACACTGGAAACAGCCTCCCCAGCCAGCCACCCCCAGCCAGGTGGTGAACAGCTGCTCATGGTTGAGAATTATATCATATTCCGTTAATTAAGTCCCATTTTCTGCTCATTAAATGGTTCTCTTTCACATGATGGAATTCAGTACTGTGCCTCAGAGTTTCATGTTATAAAGATCCCTGTGAATCCCAGGTGTCTACCAGCTGTGAGTCACTGGACCTAAGAAAACAAAACTTATTTACTCCTTGAGTAAAATTTTTCTCCAAAAGTAATATGAGGTAAATCTTAAAACTAATACTCTAGCTGTACTTTGCTGTTCAACCGAATTACTTGGCCATAAGCTATCTCCGGTCATTTGGCACAGTGGTAAGATTGGTTTGGGATACTGGCCTCCTGACGTTTTTTTATTTTAATCATGTTTGCCTCGTGCAGAACGCAGACGTGTGCCCTCGCCCAAGCACACACACACCTCTGTGTGTCCTTGAAGATATAACCCTTTAGTGTCAATGCGGGTTTGAACACAACGGCTATGTGCTAGCCTCTGGCTCGGTGACACGTCTGTCTACCTGTGTGTTAGGCAGTCCGTGAGAGTTTTAGCCAGCCAGGCTCACAGGCGTTCAGTTGGTATGAATTTACTGCGTGTGCGAGAAAGTCTTGCAGAACGGTGAGAAGTAGTCTTGTTTGCTTTGTCGAGTAAAACCCGTGATGTGAAAGTCCTGCTAGCCACCACTTACTGAGCCAGGCCCATGAATGCATCAGATGCTTTTTGTACTTAACTCGCGTGATTGCGTGTTCGCAGTAGCTGTGCAAGGTCAGGTCCAAGGTCGCCATTTTACAGACGAGAAAGTAAGACTCAGTTTACCTGTGCAGATCTGTGCACATGATAAATGGGGCCTGATCAAAGCCTCTGGGTTTCCCACCTTACCAAGCTTGTCTGGTTACTCATTGCTTAACAGAGTGCCTGAGAAGCCTGAAAAAAACAAACTTAATTTTGTTTTTTTAATTTTTTTTAAACATTTTGTTTATTTGAGAGAGAGAGTGAGCAGGAGCAGAGGGAGAAGCAGACTTCCTGCTGAGCCGGGAGCTGATACGCAGCTCGATCCCAGGACCCTCATGACCTGAGCTGAAAGCAGACATTTAACCGACAGACTGAGCCACCCAGGCGCCCCACAAACTTACTTCTGGAGGATCTCACTTCCTATACCTCACTTCAGTATTTTTTCCAGCTTGTTAATCAGCTGACGCCTGTAAGGGCACTTCTTTTTTGGAATTATGCTATCACAAAAACTGCCTCTGTACTGGTTGCTGGTATACAGTAAAAATAAGTAAATACATAGAAGCCAAATCAGTACTGAGGACCACTAGTCCTTCAAGCCGTGCTACAGTTTGCTAGGCTGTTTTATGATTAGTCCCTCCTCTGATAGGAAGAAGCAAACAGCCCCTGGGTGGCTCAGTCAGGTAAGCATCCAGCGCTCGATTTTGGCTCAGGTCGTGGTCTCTGGGTTGTAGGATCGAGCGTCGAGTTGGGCTACATGCTCAGCTTGTCTCTCCCTCCCCCTCTGCCCCTCCCCTCCCTCATGCTTGCTTTTGTCTCTCTCTTAAATAAGTAAAATAAATAAACTCTTTAGAAAAGAAAAAGAAAAAGTCTCACAGCAGAAATTTAGTTATAGGCTTATTTGTACTCCATGAGGGTTTTCTGCCTTCCTGGAGATACATGGTAGAGTTTGTTTAAATTACAAGTTGTCTTAGTACCTGGGACATTGAACCTTTGAGTCTAAAAACCGGATGCAGCCTCGTAGGGGTGTCTGGCGTGTCTCACTAACCAAGCTGTCCTTGTGTGTTTTCAGAACCAGCTCCTGGCTGATCACGGCCATAATCCTCTCATGAAAAAGGTTTTCGATGTCTACCTATGCTTTCTTCAAAAACATCAGTCTGAAACAGCTTTAAAAAATGTCTTCACTGCCTTAAGGTCATTCATCTATAAGGTAAGAGGCTTCCTCGGGGGAAGCCCTTGCTGATGACCATCCTTGTGTGCTTTGCCCCTGGAGTTGGGGGAGCACTGATGTCCACCTACCCGTGCTCTCTGGTGTTCGCCTAGTTCCCCTCGACGTTCTACGAAGGGAGGGCCGACATGTGTGCCGCTCTGTGCTACGAGGTCCTCAAGTGCTGCAACTCGAAGCTGAGCTCCATCAGAACAGAGGCCTCCCAGCTGCTGTACTTCCTCATGAGGAACAACTTCGACTACACTGGAAAGAAGTCCTTCGTCCGCACACACTTGCAGGTGCGCGCGGTTTGCTCGCCGGCAGGTTCTGTGGGATTCTGTGTTAGCAGCAAGGCTTCACTGCATTTACTGGTTTACCTCAGCATAAGTCGGGCAAGGTCTGGCCTTGAATGGACTGGAAAGTCACATTTACTGGTCTGGTTTATTTCATTCTCCACATGCTAAGATTTGGGCCCAAGGTGCGTTTCTGTTTGACTCAATATTGGACTGACTGAAATTCCGTTGAGTCATCATCTGCTAGAGTCTGTGTGAGTGAGCGTGACTCACAGCAAATATCTTAGGTAAAACATAGAAAGTCCAAAGTAATTCTTTTTTAAAATTTTTAAAAGATTCTCTTTATTTATTTGAGAGAGAGAGTGTGTGTGAGAGAGAGCACAGAGGCAGAGGGAGAAGCAGACTCCCCACTGAGCAGAGAGCCCAAAGTGGGGCCCGATCCCAGGACCTAGAGATCACGACCTGAGCAGAAAGCAGACGTTTAACTGACCGAGCCACCCAGAAGCCCCTGGGTGGTTCTTTTCTGTCTTCCATCTACTGACACACCTGCCATCTCTCCAGAGTTAAAATGTCCCAAATCCTCTACACTGGGAACCATGCAGGATATGGAACAGTCTTATGTATTTTTTATTACGTATTCTCTTCTTCCTTGAACTCATGTAGGAGTGTCCTCTCTGTCTCTGTATTTATTCCTCTTTTAAACAAATAGTTGCTGTTTGCAAACTATGTGCTAGGATTCACGGGTACAGCCATGAACAGAGCACAGCCCTCTCCTGGCCCTCATGGAGCGTGTAGTCTGCTGGAAGACAGAGCCCGAAGCTCTTCTCCATACACTGTCCCCAGTGCTGTAATAGAGGAACTCGAGTGCGCCAAGGAGGGGAGGGTGGTCTGGCTGGGGCAGGGAGGCTTCTAGAAGCTGTTAAAGATGAATAGGAGATAGCAGGTCTAGAGGCTGAGCATGTTCCAGGCAATGGATGCACAAGGGGAAGGGCCTGTCGGGGAACTGGAGAAGGTCCTTACAGTGAAGTAAAAGAATGTGGGTGAGAACAACTGAGAAGACGTCATGCATATCTGGAGGGATCACCCGGACTAGTGCTGAGAATGGATCGAGGGAATCAAGGCCTTAGCTGGAGAGACTTTGGGGAAGCCATGGTCAAATCCAGGCCCGAGAGGATGGTGTCTTGGACCAGGTGTGGTGAGGTTAGAAGAAGGAGAGAATGAGTTGACAGTGCTTAGTGATGGATGGCCCCTGGGGTTGGTGAAAGAAAAGGAGGGAAGAAAGATGGAAGCCATGTGTTAGCTTGAGTGACTGGGTAAATGCAGAGCACGACCCAAACCCCAGTAAAGACAGATTCCCCCCATGCCATTGCATAGTTAACGTGTATATGTTTTAATAAAAAGTGCAAAGGACCATCCACTTATTGAAGATTTAGTGCATACACATTCAGACCAGTAACCAAGGAGGTTAAGTGATAAGGTCTCCCTGTTTATTAGAGAAAGTAAGCGACTATCCAAGGGATAGAGGCTTTATCTGATTCTCATGCCTCTACACTCTCTCGATAAGCATTTTGCTATGCAGACAAAATACTCAACGATAGCAAAATCACCTGAAATGATTCTTGGAAGGGGAAAAGATGACTCAGACAGTGTTTCCCACACTGGAATGATCTGTGCTCAAAACTTGGCCTTGTCCTGAAGACAGGAGGCAAGTCTGGGGAGTCATTTGAAGGTGAAATGATTTTCTTGTATTTGTGTGTCCCTAAGGTCATTATTTCCGTCAGCCAGCTGATCGCAGATGTTGTTGGGATCGGGGGAACCAGATTCCAGCAGTCCCTGTCCATCATCAACAACTGTGCCAACAGTGACAGGCTCATCAAGGTGGGTGGCCCCCAAGCCTGCCTCATCATCTGGGACGCATGCGGACAGGCAGAGCCCAGCTAAAAGCCGTGTGTCCTTCTCCCACTCTTGTTTTAGCACACTACCTTCTCCTCGGACGTGAAGGACTTGACCAAAAGGATACGCACAGTTCTGATGGCCACCGCCCAGATGAAGGAGCACGAAAATGACCCTGAAATGCTGGTGGACCTTCAGTACAGTCTGGCCAAGTCCTACGCCAGCACTCCTGAACTCAGGAAGACGTGGCTGGACAGCATGGCCAGGATCCATGTCAAGAATGGGGATCTGTCTGAGGTAGCCCAGCAAGCCTCTCCGGCTGGGTTTTGGGGAAAACTAATTATGTCTCATTCAGTAAAAGAGGCCAATTTTAAGAAAAATTTCCCACTAATCAAAAGAAGGGATACTTAAGCAGCGTTAGGCTTGGGATTACTTCACGTCTCTAAGCATCTCAACCATTTACAACCTGTAAGGGAATGTTTCTGTCACAGGAGCAGATTGAAAGCCCTTAGAAACCATCCACGGTCACGTAAACGTGCACTGATTCAAGTGCGCTTAGTTTCTGCATCAAAACTCCTCTCTAGTTCTAAAATTCAGCTTTGATGAATTGATGATGGAATTTAATGTTCCTGTTATTAAAGTAATGATAGGACATCGCTTTTTCCTTTTGGAGGTAATCCATTGTCATCTGTGAACGTGGGAAGCCTCAGAACGCTGCCTGTGTACAGAGCGTGTTTCCATAAGGAGGCCAGGTGTGGGCGGGGGGTCGGGTTGTGGGCCCCGGACACAGACCAAATCCAACACTTAATCAGTCTGTGACATTGAGCCTGTTTTTCACCTCTCTGTGCTTGTGACATCACCTGCAAAAGGGCAGGATATTAAGGAAAGCAGTAGGCTGTGTGAAAGGCTCTGTGTTCCTCTGAAAATTGTGTTTACAGTTTGGGCCTAAAGTATTTAGGTATGGTCAACAGTATGACCAAAGAAGTGTGATTTTTTACTTTTAAGCTTCTGTAATTGCCTAAATTAGTACAGTTATATTCTACATCTGAAAATTTTAGGTAACAATTTTTACGTATTGATTATTTAAGAAGTCCATTGTATTTGACCATAAATTTAATCTGAACTACATATTAGCATAATAAAAGTGAATTCCATTTTACTACTAGTAGTAATTTTTCTATCATTCTGACAAAGAATCAGGGGCTCAGGCATCAGAATCAGGTTTATTTCCAACAACTTTTTTTTACACAAAACTGTGACAACTTCGTAAAAAGAGAAAAAGAATTTATTTTGTCTTTCATTTTAAGGTGTTTAGAATATTATCTAATTGACATTAAGTTATAATTTTGGTTTAGAGTTCTGTGTTGGGAAGCAGTTGTTACATCTTTTTTTAAGTTGAGAGAAAACTTTAGCTACTGACATTTGAACAAATCTCTCAGCATCTAGGAAGATACATGCCTTTTCTTCAAATGGTCCTCTTTGTACCTTAAGAGAAGTGATATGGAAATCTTTACTAGAGTAAGAAAAAAAATGCTTTTTTATCTCTTATATTAAAATTTTGTAATTCTAAACAGAAATGAGACTTACCAAACATACTACCATTTGTCTCTATTTACAATTTACTTCAAAATTTCAGTTTATGTGAATTGTTCCGGTTTTTCTAAAAGGTAAGATGGCAGCTATTAGGAACCCTGGTTTCCTTGAGATCTAATACAAGTCCACGCACTCACTGGAGCTCTGTCCGGAAGCACACCGACGCGCTCTGTACGTGTTGATTCTGAAGTGTGTGTCTTTTATTTTAGGCAGCCATGTGTTATGTCCACGTCACAGCGCTGGTGGCAGAGTATCTCACACGGAAAGGTGAGGAAGGAGTCCTGTGTTTTGTGAAATGAATATAAAACTATACAGAGCAGCAAAGACGAGTGAGAGCCAGCCATTCAGAAAGATCTGGAAGTTGGGGAGGGGGATGGATGTGTGTGTGTGTGTGTGTGTGTGTGTGTGTGTCTGTGCACTGTGTTCATTGTTTTATTCACTGGTAAGACAATGGCTTGGCTTGGTGGGCATAGCAGAGGCGCCAATATAAAAAATAAAACTAGATGGCATAGTATTGTATAACCTTTAACAAATGGATCTATCTTGCAAAGACTAGTTAATGAGCTTTGCATCTGGGTGTCCTTGAATGGCCAATGTTGAGCCGACAGAAGATTTATCTTCCCTTAGTTCCCCCGTAACAGTTTTATCAGTCAAGTGACAGTTTTAACTGGAGATTATTGGGCAACTTTTTTTAAATTTTAGAACCACAGCCCACTTGGCTTTATTATGTGGGTAGGCGGCCTGCTGGCCAGAAACCTTGCCTCCCCGGGGAAGGAGAGGGCAGGGGCCTGTGAGTGCTGTTCTTTTGTGGATTATATGTTTGTTCCTGGTTGAGCAGACCACGAATCCTTTCATGGGTTCTTTTGGTTAAATACCACTTGCTGGTTTCCATTTCAAAATCAAGAACACCGAGGTTTTTAGAAAAGCTGCTCATGTGTGCCCGTGTCCCAGAGCACAGCAGTACCAGATCTGGCTTCCATGAAGTACATTTACAGAGTGAGAAATGGTATAAAGTCAGATGCCACAGCCAGGGAATTTCTGTATTTCTGGTACAGCTGGCTATTTGGGATGCAATTGAAGGGAACCGAGGCTTGTCCTACATCAGAGCCCCAGAGAAAAAGAAATTAAAGAGGGTTTCCATATTCTCTTGCTACTAGCATGATTTCCTGTTGAGACCTTTTGTCAGGTAATACATTTCCTCGTGTTTAGAAGCAGACATAGCCCTCCGTCCGGAGCTGCCCCTCTTCCCCTCCAGCCACAGCACCTGTCAGAGGAGGCGCCGGGGAGGTGAGCCTGAGGGTGGGCCCAGCCCCCAGAGCCCAGCTGCCCATGACCCGACACTCAGCGGTGTGGGGATTTCCCCTGCAGCTCTGCATGGATAGTCTTGGCTCTCCTTCCCTTCCTTCCTTTCCTCTCCAGTTCCATGGCAGTCTGTCCCTGTGCACGGAGGGGAAGCACTTGGGCTGCCCTTGTAGTTACCCCACTGGAGCTGAGGTGTATATTTTAAATGTGCTCTCTAGCCAGAAACCTGGGTGGTTGGCTTCCGTAATTTTGCTTTTTTGTATCTTAACGTATCCTCAGGCTCCTAGATCAATACTTGTCATGGGGGCGTCTTTTGTCTCAAGGCTTGGAAACCTTGACCATCGGGGAGCTAGAAAAATCTCTGCCTTCACAAATCTACTCTTTCAAGACATGCTTTCAAAATACTCTGTGTTCTTCTTTTTCCCAAAATATGGGAGGTCTCAATTCCAGTTTTGAGTGTTTTGTTTTATTGGAAACAGTGGTCTCAGAATAGAGTAGCAAGATGTTTCAAGGCCTTCTGTACTTGACCATTTTTGTCCAGCTGACAGTGTCCGACTGACATAGGACTTTTCCCCCAGTGACTGCAAAATGAGTGAAGGTCCCAAATGGGCCATTATTGCTTAAGGGGTTTATCCTTTTTTTTTTTTTCAAGATTTTATTTATTTATTTGACAGAAAGAGAGAGCACAATAGAGAGAGGGGGAATGGCAGGCAGAGGGAGAAGCAGACTCCCCGTGGAGCAGGGATCCTGATGTGGGACTCGATCCCATGACCCCAGGATCCCGACCTGAGCCAGAGGCAGACACTTAATTGACTGAGCCACTCAGGTGCCCCAGGGGTTTATCCTTATCCAGATTATTTATCCCAGCACCAACCTTTCAGCATTTCCCCTAGAGAATCAGAGTGCTTGGACGTCTGCAGTATTCACGCTGCCCGTGCTCCTGGTCTCTGGTGGTGGGGAGGACAGGAGATCCATCCTCACCCCTCGGGCAGCAGATAGGGAACCAGCTAAAACAGCCTCTCAGCTCATGGCTGCGGCTGTTGAGTGACCTCCTGGCAGACCGCTTTGTGAAGGAGAAGAGCGAGTTCTCATCTGAGCTCCGGGTTACCCTCAGCCGCAGTGGGGGAGGTGATGCCTTGAAGGAAACAGTTCTATTGGAGGCATGTGTTTCTCTTTGATTGGCTTAGGCTTTATTTTTCTTGGCATCTGAGCATGGGTCACTGTACCCACTCAAATTATTGCTGCTATTTTTAAACTACTGATTTGGACCCAGTCCCTGTTACAGTTTATTTACAGGTTATTTAAAGATTGCATACATTTTCATAAAGGCGGGTGACAAATTAAAAGGATGAGGAAAGAACTGAGGGAGGAGAAGGCTGGGTACAAGGAGGCAAATGACCCACACAGTGGGTCCCTGTGAGAACGGTGGCCTGAGACATGAGCGACTTCAGAGTCCCTTGTCTTCTTCAAACACAGAAGCATGGCGGGCTGGAAGAACCCTCAAGGTCATCCCACTTATGGGTTACTGACTGGCTCTCTCCCCTGCTGTGTCCATTCTAGGCATGTTTAGACAAGGATGCACAGCGTTCAGGGTGATCACCCCAAACATAGACGAGGAGGCCTCCATGATGGAAGACGTCGGGATGCAGGATGTCCATTTCAACGAGGTGAGCGCCTTGCCTGTGGGGGTCTTCAGTCCTCCAGTGTCTCAGGGGCGGCTGTGCTCTGCCTGCCCCTCACACGATGGTTTTCTCTCAGCAACTGCTGCTGCCCACTTCACTCTGACTAAGCTCATGCTCCAGGCGGTCGGAACAGCCGTGAAAGCTCCACCATCCCCCTTTCTAGGAATTCCTCCTTTGCTCTGGAAAGAGAGTTTGAGGAGCTCGTTAGGAGGGAAGTGAGGCCAAGAGCTCAAACACGTGTGGGAAGAGGTCCAGCATTTTGACCATAAGGTTTCTCATTCTTTCCAGCCATTAATTTCTCCAGCTCATGGGTTTTATTACTATTTTAATCTTTTAGCATCACACTCTAACCAGCTGAGCTGAACGGCCCCTCAGACTTTTAAATTGGTGTCCCCCACGCTGACTTCTCTCCCGTGTCGGCAGACATGCAAAGCCCTGAGCGGCCAGACCGGGCCCAGGGGCTCAGAGCGTCCCCGCCTGGCTCCCTCCACTGGCGGGCCGTAGTCCAGATTTTTCTTTCTCACCCGTGGTGAAGGAGAAAGCCCAGTCCCGCCCCCAGCAGAGATCAGAAGGTTCCAGGTTAGACCATGGTGACAGTTCCTGCTACTTTCTTTCTTTCTTTTTTTGTTTTTTTTTTCCTGCTACTTTCTTGTGAAAACAAGATCACCTTGCAGCCACTTATCTGGAACGAGGAAGTTTTAAAATAAAGCTAGGAGTTGGAGCAAATGCCAGCTTTCTGGCTCTGTTCCCTGAATTTCCTCTTTGGTCACTGTCTCTCAGAGGGGCTTTCCATGCTGAGGCATCCCCTCAGCTCAGACCAGAATGGAACAGTCAGGGGGCAGCTTGTCGATCCTGCCTATCTTTTAAATAAAAATAATATTGTCTGTTTCTTCGTGTGGAGAGAAAGAACAGAGAAAGAAGTAAATACTTCTGCCTCTGTTGTACTTGTTTTTATGATGTGGAGGTCCTACAATTAATATTGTGACTTTTAATTACGTTCTTGCCGGTAAGTAGAGCCACGAGCACACACCCTCCATGACATTAACCAGTCCCTGAATCAGTTCAAAGTGTGGTCCAGGAAGCCTGGGGATCCCTGAGACCCTTTCAGGAAGTCTTTGAGGTCCCTCCTTGTCCAACCGGATGTCTGTGGAGGGCTGGACTTCCTTTGTTTATATCATCCAAAACAGCATGTCGAACAGATTGAGTGCAGAAGCAGATATGAGAATGTCATTTTCTCCTATGATGTCAGACATTAAAGAAAGCTGCAAAAATTTAAAACAATGCTACTCTTTTCTCTAATTTTTTTTGAAAATGTTTTTTCATTAAAGTATGTTATTTTTTCATTAACATGTAATAGGTTCATTATTATCATAATTAAATTAGTAAACCTGTAGCATTTTCCAGTTGCCATTCCTAATATTATAAATATTGAGACATAACACCCATATACATAAAAGTTCTCAGTAGTTTTTAGGGAATATTCAATGACTTAAAAAAAATACATATATATATATATATATATTTTCTCAAGCTGCTCTAGTTTAAAAACCACTGTCATAATTTGTCTAGTCTCAAATGCCCTCCTAAATTAAAAAGTGAACATGAGAAAGAAGGATAATATATTGAGTGCACTTCACATTTAAATATTAAAATAATTTTAACCATGATAGATGAAGATTTCTAGAAGTCCCAAAGATGGGGGGGGCATTTAATTATTAAGTGGCATTAACAGTTCAGCTCTCTACCTTGAAACGCCTGGGCAGATAGTAATTATTAATTTTGCTCTGAAGTGTAAAACCCGTCACTGAGACCATAAGGCTTGCATACTCTTGACCTTGAAGTCCTCCTTCAAGGCAAGCGTGACTGGGTTTTTCTCTGAGAAGAGGCTCAAATGTATTGTCTCCTTGCAGAGACCACTCATGTCCACCCCAGCGCCTAGATGGACCTCCAGAGTACAGGATTTTATTTAGAATTTGATAAGGAAAGTAGTGGTGCCAAGAACAACTAAAGATTTGAAAGTAAACAGTTCTCAGTAACCTGTCCTTCCTCAGAAGATGCAGCTCAGGTTTGCTCATCTGATTAAGTAATAGGCTGGAGTAATCACGGCAGCCTGGGACATCCGCCTAGGAAATCAAGTCAGGCTTTATTGAGGAAATTTATGAATGGCACCCAGCCTGAGGGATAACTAAACATGTGAGAAGGGTAACTTAATCAGTGATTTCCAGAATATGGATTTTCCACCCTGTCCTTGAAGCATAAAGTTGGTAAATGTTTAACAAGGTCCGTAGTATGCGATGACCGTAACCATTAGGATGTGACACGGTGGGGTTATCAAGTCCTAAGCAACCCCTGCCTGGCAAGATTGAAACTAGCGGGGAGTTGAAAGAGGAGCGTGTTCCAGAAGCCAGGCACCAGAAATTGCCACCTACATTTTTGCTTTGGCTGTCAGGATGTTTCAAGAGAAAAGGGAGTTGAACATCTCTCTCCCAGAAGGAGTTTGGGGGGAAGCTGATGGGACTAGGTCTATAACACATAGCCTGATAAAAATCATTGCCCTTTTAATCTGCATTATTAGATGTACTTAAATGCCTTGTGCTCTCCTAACATGGTTTTCGTGGAGCTGCATAAGAACACACACTTCTCCTAGCAGCAGACCTCAGATGGGTTTTCATTGATCACGTTTGTCTTCCCTGACTCTGATCTAAAGAGCAGACTCCCTCCCAGCTGCTTTTGATTAGATAAAAAGAAACCTCCCATTCCTGTTTACAGTTCTGTTAGGCAAGTGGGAGCCTGTGCAGACTGAAGAATTCTGAGTCCCTTGTGGTGTCAACACTCAACATAGAATGGAAGTTTTGAGATCCCTCCTTTAGGATCCTGTCTAGAAATGGGCAGCACACTTGGGACATTGAAGAAAGGCTAATAAAGGGACTATTTTGAAAGCTTGGACCAGGTGTGGGGAAACTGACAAGTAATATTGCAGTACCCTCGAGCTTAGCAAGAGCTGGGGTACTACCTCTCACCCTGGGGGCTAGGACAGGGGAGAGAGCAGCTCCACAGGGGGGCCACCTGAAGATGTAGGAGAGAGCTCAGTCCCGTACCCCGGCAGAGAGGGGCATGTGCATAGCCACCCTGTCCTCACCCTGCCCTCCAGGCTCCTGCTGGGCCTTCCACTGGCTGAGGACAGGGAGCCCACCCTGCAGGGCAGCAGCCCTGATGCATCAGCCTCCCAGCACACAGAGGTAGGAAGGATGGGCCAAGAGGGGCTCTGTAAGGGGAAATAGAAAATAGAGTTCATCCTATTTGCCCACTCACTGAAATTTCTTTGTAACCCCAAAATTGACGTCCATGTAGACATTTTTGTAGTCATGCAGGTCATTGCAATAGTGACTAGTGAACTTCGCCCATGGAATAGTCTAAATCGTCTCCCCTTGGCTCATACCAGGACATACTGGCCCTCTTCATTTTGCAAATATTTACTGAGCTTCCTTGGCACTGAATATTGCTGGAGATAGAAATGTGAGTGCGATATGGTCTCTGCCCTGGCACACTATACTGCATCCAGTGCTTTCTTCTCGTTGAGGAGAAACACCAAAACCATGGTCCCTTCTAGTCTGAATTGGAAGTTGTCTGACTTTGTGACCTGGAAACTCCTATATTTGTGTACATTGATTCATCCCCTAAGCTAGCTGTGTGCTGTGTGCTAGCTTGGGGATATATAAGTGATGTGTCTGCCTCAGAAAGTGACACCTGGTTCAATAATTCTCAAATTTTCATATGCTTAGTTAGAAATTACTTAGATTCCTGTTATAGATAGATATTTCCAGTCTTCACGCTCTGCCAGTCCTCTGGGTTGGTTGAGTGTGGTGCCTGGAAATCTGTATTTTGACAAGCATCTCAAATGATTATTTTGCTGCAAAAGGTTTTCTACTCTTGAAAAACAATAATGTGGTGGATATGTGAATTAAGCCATAAAGTATACCGTTCCCCAAGCATTTATATTTACATTATTTTTAAAAATATTTTATTTATTTGACAGACAGAGATCACAAGTAGGCAGAGAGGCAGGCAGAGAGAAAGAGGAGGAAGCAGGCAACCCGCTGAGCAGAGAGCCCCATGCAGGGCTCGATCTCAGGACCCTGAGATCATGACCTGAGCTGAAGGCAGAGGCTTTAACCCACTGAGCCACCCAGGCGCCCCTACATTTTTTTTTTTAAGATCTTATTTATTTATTTAAAGTGAGCACAAGGAGGGGGAATGGCAGGCAGAAGCAGAATCAGGCTCCCTGCTGAGCAAGGAGCCAGACGTGGGACTCGATCCTAGGACCCTGGGATTATGACCTGAGCCAAAGGCAGGCACTTAACCAACTAAGTCACCCAGGCATCCATGTTTCTGTTATTTCTAAGTGGCGGATAATAGGGACAACATCTAGCTTCATAAGTAAGGTTAGATTAAATTAATCAATGTTAGATGGAAAAATTGGCATATAAATAAAAATGTTTAAATCCCCTGCACATACATAGGCATTTTTGTGAACACACACTAATATAACATTAGTGTGCTATTTCCACAGACAGGTGCTTAGTGACCTCAGTTGCATGGCTGGGGCACACTTAAAAATTAAACTGGCTGCTGACATTTTAAACAGTGGTCTCAGTGGCTCATGAGCTTGGTACACCTGAGATCTTTTTAGGATCAATCTAGTAATGTAAAATGTGAGCTTTGTGGATTAGTTCATTGAGGGTTTTTTTTTTTTTCCCCAGCCAGTAATTACTTACAGTTCTTGGCATGTATTGGCAATTTAGAAAATATATCTTGGCATTTAAATTTTAAGCAAGGTGATAAAACCATCAAGCTTTCTATATAACAACCATTCAAGGTCATCACTCTCTGACCATTGTCTGGATTAGCTCTGGTTTTCAGGTGCAGTGATTGCTGGAAATTCTAAGTAAATTAATACATGGGGTTTCTGCCGAGAGTATCATTTGTATATGCCCCAGAGTTTAGTTACTATGATATCATAGTTCCCGTGACTCTATAATTTTGTTTTCACACATGGTCTCTCAAGCTGAACTCTTTTTGATTATTGGTTCGTTCTTTCTTTCTTTCTTTCTTTCTTTCTTTCTTTCTTTCTTTCTTTCTTTCCTGGTTATTTCTGTTCAAAGAATTATTACTTGATGCACCAGCTCCAAATGTCTAGGTGTATATAGAATTGACATTAGCTTGAATAATTTACCTTACTAAATTAAACTTCGGTGTTCAGGAATCCATACTCTACTTTTATGAAAGGCCTTGTGTTTTCTTATAGAAGCTATTTTTAGTTTGAGTATTTCCCCCCCCCCAGAGATTTGTGTATTTGAGAGGTGGCGGGGAGGCGCAGAGGGAAAGGATCTTCAGGCAGACTCCCTGCTGAGCACAGAGCCCAGCGCAGGGCTCCATCCCACCATCGGGATCTTTGTAGGATCGAAAACCAAGAGTCTGACACTTCACTGACTAAGCCACCCAAGCACCCCTTAGTATGTTTTTTAGTAAATCTATATAGACATTGCTTTTTGTAGTATATATTATTTTTTTATATTAATAACTGATGATCAGACTGATAAGCTATAGGTCTGCCTCCTGAATCAGAAAAAAAGGTAAAAATAATGTCGAGTAGCATAAAAAAGTTGATGATGTATTATTTCCTAATTCCTGATTGCCATCAAATTGCAATACTTATTTCAATTATTTACTAAGCTCTATTGGCTTTATCAAATGTTCTCATTTCCCAGCCATTCTGGAGGAGTTTCCCTGGTCAGAGTCCATCTTTCTGAACCAAATATGACCGATTTTTCCATGATTAACTCAGTTGCCTATGGCATTGATATGTTACTTAAATTCATGTTTCATTGTTACTAAACTTTCCACACGTTTCAGGTTTGACTGAACAAGAGTAAAAATAGTATTCAAATCCTAGACTCCCGGTTTGGGGCATTTGGCCCATAAAGTCTATTTAATAGATATTTATTAAGTGCCAAAATCTAGGGCCACTTAAAATATACCTGAAAGGCTGCTGTAAAGATACCTTACATAACTAGACAGAAGGTCATTTCAAAATCAAGTAACGTCTTCCTTATAGAAACCTCATCACGGTGGTAGTTGACATATGCCTATATGTATTTTCATATCTCAAAATTATCTACATTTAATTAATTTCTTTTTGACATAAAAAACTTTGAGTATAGCTGGTTAGTCCGTTTAAATCCTTTCCACACCACCACCCCGCAGCCTCATCCCGTGCCACTCCCTAATTCAGATTTTATACTCTGAATAACCCCTCAGTCTACTTGTAAATTTCTCACCCACCATGCTGCCCTCCCCTCCCGTATCTTTTGCTCATGTCCTTCCCTCTCCCTGGAATGTCTCCCCTCTCTTCCTACGGCCACCTTTTACCTTCACGTTACTGACTCCTGATCATTTGTAAGACTCAGTCACCACTCTCTAGAACACTCTGCGTCTCTCCTTTCCCACATCACTAGATGGATACCGTTCCTGTCTGTATCCCTGATTGCCTGCATGTTTCTTTATCAGCACTTACCGCATTTTTGGTAATCTTTTTATGGATCAGTCTTCATACTGGACTCTTTGAGAGCAGGAAGTGCTTTATTCACTGATCATTGGCCTCCCCAGGATTCACCCAGAGACACACTGACTACTGTTAAATAAATAAACCCCTACTGCTCTCAGTTCAGAGCATCTACCCTTGTGACTTGCAGTTTGGGCATGTATTTGAAATCACTGTTTTCCTCGACCTTGGTATCTTGACATGTACCTTACGTCTTCCAGTTGGTGGTCATAAGTCTCTAAGACATCAGTTCTAGCTGCTCTAAAGGATAACCTGTGTGTCTTTGAAGGCCTCCTCCTCAAAACAAATCTCCTTTATGTGACATAGCCTAATAAACCGTCTAAAACCTGCCTTCCACATTTATAGAAAAATCTATAGAACCATTTTTATAAAATACAGAAACTTTATTTATATAAATTTGTTTTATAACCCCAGTGTCAAGCACATTGCTTTGCACATAGTAGATGCTTGGTAAAATGTGTGAGTGAATGAAGGAAAGAATCAGGTTAACAATGCGGTAGTGACTCCTCCTAGTTTCATAAGTCTTTGAGAGGAATTTTCTGTTTTCTGTGAGATTACGTTAAAATGAATCCAGATGCTTATTGTGCTGTAACCACTAGAACATAGAATTAAGAATCTGTAGGTCTCTGTGGTCCTATCCACAAATGGGGCATCATCATCATGTATTCACACCTGTAATGTGGATTGTCCTATACTAGTGGAACCAGTTATAATTTTTTACAGAAAGTTTACATTTCTCCTTGAACAAAGCCCACTATCAAGAAAAGTAAATAGTCTGTAAATTAAACCTAAGTATAGTTTTTAAATGGGTGAAGTTCCATTTGACTTCCATTATCAGAAGAATGTCTTGGGTGTATAATATTCTCATCCCTGATGGGGGGAATTGACCCTTCCAGAAGTCTTCCACCTCTACTCATAATCCCTCAGCAACACTGAGAGAGAAGACGCTCAGAAAATACCCAGTAACAATGTCTTTGACCTCGGGTGTGCAAGCAGTGCAAGGCTGTTAGCTCACTTCCTAACAGCAAAGGGCAGCTATTGGTAATACTGTTATATTACTAAGGAATATCCAGACTAATCCATTCTTCCAAGAAATTCCCAACTACCGAATATGTGTTAGCACTGTGGGATATTACATAGCCCAGTGGAAGTAAGATACCATTTTTAAAATATCACTGCGAAGTAGAAAGCAAAAATTGAAATAGGAGAGATTTGCTTAACTGGCCTGTGAATTTAACCACACAGCATTTATAGTTTTCAGAGCATTTTGGTGGGTAAAATTTTACTTAATCCTCCTGACCACCAAATTAGATTAGACCTTCATTATCCCCAGTTTAACTGATATGGAAAGGTAAGTATATTGATAACTGACATTATACAGGTTTTATCTAGCTTTTTATAATTATCAGACAGGGAGAATAATCATAAACATTCGTCATGCTTAGCCTGGGCAGATTCTCTTATTGGAGAAGATTTGAGACAAAACTAAGAAAGATGTACATCTTTATAATAATATACATGCATGAGGAAGAGAGATGGTATTAGAACCTTTTCTGATTTCTTCTTTGTCCATAGCTGTTATGGTAGTTACTATGTAATGTTTAGTGTTTACACTTAAAAGACCAGCAATAAAAGTATAAGACAACTGGTATACCTCTTTATAAGCTTTGGCTCAGAGTGTAGTCATACTGATGATGATTTTATGATTTGTATGTTGTAAACATGACAGAAGAGTTAAATGCCTTACTTTAAAGATCTTTTTTTTTTTTTTAAGTCAGACAGTATTTTCTGGTAAATTGATTCCCAGCTGCTTTAGAAATGTTTACTGTTGGGGCGCCTGGGTGGCTCAGCTGATTAAGCATCTGACTCTTGATCTCACCTCAGGTCTTGATCTCAGGGGCATGAGTTCAAGCTCCGCATTGGGCTCCATGCTGGGTGTTTAGCCTACTTAAAAATTCAACATTAGAAAACCAATTAATATAATTCACTCTATTATTAAAACTGATTTACAGATTCAGAGCAGTTCTGATCACACTCCCATCTGGAGTTTTGGTAGAAATTGACAAAATGAATTCTAAAATTTATATGGAAAAGCAAAGGAACTAGACTAGCCAAAACAGTTTTGGAAAAGTCCAAAAAGTCATACTATCTGTCTTTTAAGGTTATTATAAAGCATTGGTTCTCATTGAGGTGATTTTGCCCTCATCCCGTGGGGAACTTTTGATAATGTTTGGAAATGGTTTTTAATGTCACAGTTTGGGGAAAAGGGGAGAGGAGAAGATACTGCTAGTGGTGTCTTGTCGTAGAAGATAAGGGTGCTACTGAACATTCTATAGTACATGGGACAGACCCCAGGACAGAGTTGTGTGGCTCTAGATATTATTAGTGTCACTGTGGAGACACCCTTCTGCAAAGCTGAATCCAGACCTGGGTGGTATTGGCACAGGTTAGACATCTCTTATCAATGGAACAAAATAGAGAAGCCAAAAATAGATTCACACACATGGTTCGGTCGATTTTTTCCCCCCGTCATTCAGATAATACTTTATTTTCTTTGATTTAGTAGAACACATAGTATATTTGATACCTAGAGAAGATCATTTTTTAATACTTATCTTTTTTTTCTATTTTTAATTTAAATTCAATTAATTAACACATAGTGTATTATTAGTTTCAGAGGTAGCGTTCAGTGATTCGGTGATCATCAGTCTAATACCCAGTTCTCATTACATCACGTGCCCTCCTTAAAGTCCATCACCCAGTTACCCCATCTCCCCCGCTACCCGCAGGAACCCTCCTATGATTAATTGTAGGTTCAGCTGATTTTTGACAAGGATTCAAAGGCAGTTCAGTGGTGAAAGGATAGCATTCATCAAGTGGTATTGGAACAATTGGACATTCATTTAAAAAAAATTGATCCATACTTTACACTATATTCAGATATTACTCTATGGATCATAGTCTTAAATGTAAAACTCCTGGAAGAATACATAAGGAGAAAATCTTTATGGACTTGTATTAAAGATTTTTCTTAATATGTAAAGCACAACCCAGATAATAAAAACTTGATAAACTTCATCAGAATCAAAAACTTCTGCTCTTCAAAAGACACTTAAGAAAATCCAGTCACAAACCACAGACTGGGAGAAAATTACAAACTGTGTGCCTGAAAATGGACTTTTGTGCAAAATATGTAAAGAACTCTCAAAACTCAATAAACAACCCTGTGGAAAAGTAAGCCAAAGATTTGAATAAACACTTCACCAAAGCTATAGAGATGACAGAGAAGCACATTAAAATGTGCTCAATGACATTGATGAAATCCCACGTAAATGGGCTTCAACAAGAAAGGTTGAGTAAATTGGCTTCCATTAGGAAATCCCAGAAAGACAGACAGCAATAAGTGTGAATGTTTAACAGAGTTACCCGTGATGCAGCTGCTTTGGGAAGGAGGGGGAGCTCCACTCTGTTAGTAAGGCACATGGGCCCCTGGCTGGCTCTGAGAAGGTTGTCAGTCCCAGTCAGGCTCCTTGCTACCTGTTAATTCTGGGCCAGTGAGAACACTTCCTTCCCAGTATTCCGGGACAGGGTCCTAAAATTCACCCTGATGGGCCCGTTCAGGTCACATTCCACAGATGATGAAACAATGACTGAGGCCAAGAAGTAGCTTCATGCTAATTAGTTTATACCTGAGCCACATGCCCTAAACCCTGAGTCATGGGAAGTGTTAGCTCCTCCCAAGGATTTTTATAAGAGGCAGGTGACTACCCAAACTTCAGCAGATAGAAACTTCCAAGGAAAGGTCGTTGGTGAGGCTGGCATCATGCCTTCCACGTGCCATCACCAAATTGTTCCGAGATGCTTGACTTGGCTTGAAATCACACTTAGTAATTTCATGTCTCAGCATTGTCATTGTTTCTCAGAAAGGAAAAAATTAAAATTTTTTACTTTTCTTTTTTTTTTTAAGATTTATTTATTTACTTTAGAAAGAGAGCAGAGAGGAGAGCGAGAGAGAGACTCTCAAGCAGGCTCCCTGCCGAGCGTGGAGTCCAATGGAGGGCTCGATGCCACAATCTGCAGATCATGATCCAAGCCAAAATTAAGTCAGACCCCAACCGACTGAATCACCCAGGTGCCCCAGAGGGAAAAAAAATTCTCTAAATTATAATTTTAAGAAGAGAACCAAACAGGGATTGAGAACCTGTGTGAAGCTATCAGTATCCATTTTTCCCCATGGAATATAACTATTACACAGGCATATAATGTGACCCTTCATTTCCACTTATAAATGTTTGGGAAGTGGCTCATTAAAAAAAATGTAGTGTTGAGCTATTTATTACAAGTGTGGAAATTAGTGTTTAGAAGTAATGTATTTTGAAATTTTCCCCCTAGCCATCTTAACTGGTTGTGTTTCCTGTAACACTCTTCTCTGGCCCATGGCCTTCTTTCTTGATCAGGATGTGCTCATGGAGCTTCTAGAGCAGTGTGCAGATGGACTCTGGAAGGCTGAACGCTATGAGCTCATCGCTGACATCTATAAACTCATCATCCCCATTTACGAGAAACGAAGAGATTTCGAGGTATCAGAGTGGTTTGTTTTTTCCTGTTTGAGAGGACAGTGGGGTGACACATACACCCAAACCTTCTTACATGCAAAGAGAACAAGCAGGCCATGATCAGAGGTGACCTGTGGTCTCTGACCCTCCTTGTGACGCTGGAGGTCACCACCTGCAGATCCATTATACATGGCCCACATGGGCCCCGCCTCTGTACGGACCCCAAATCTCAGAAAACAAGGATTGGCAATTGTGGCACCCCAGTTTTGAAAGGTTGCCAAGAACTGAGTTTTACAATCACCAGGTTCCTTCTTCCTCAGAGCTCCTCCTTGCTCCCTCCACGTGGGAAGCTATTGTCCCTGCCACCATTCCTGGGCTGGGGAGGCGGTCCAGCTTCTTGTAGCTTATCAAAGAAAGTTGGAAAAGCAAAGACTAAAATCGTGATTTGTAGGACTAATTTACCATCTCTGACATTTGATGTTAACTTGAAAACAGAGGTTGCTTCCTGCAACGTGGAGATTTAATGGATCCTCAATATGCAAAATAGCTCTTTGGGTGGAAAATACTATAATTGAAAAGTGGTCATTACCAATTATGCACTCGAGACACTCTTGTTTTTTTGGGGGGGGGGGTTGGGGGTTTTTTTTGCATTTTGTTTCTTTTACTCAAGTCCAAGGGATTTTTAACCCTGTGATTTCGTTTAATTGTTTTAAATCTGATTCTACTAGTTCCAAGTGGGAGGAAATGGGTTTTGTTCTGCTTTTCAGAGGCTGGCCCATCTGTATGACACACTACACCGGGCCTACAGCAAAGTGACCGAGGTCATGCACTCGGGCCGCAGGCTCCTGGGGACATACTTCCGAGTGGCCTTCTTTGGACAGGTAAGCCTCCTCTTTGTTCTGCAGCCCTCCTAAGTCCTTGTTTTTGTTTTGTTTTGATTTTGCTTTTTTAATTCTATGAAGTTATATTTATAAATTTTCTATTTTCTATAAATGCTAATTTGATGAATTTGTCATATTTAGTATGATTCTTATCTTCCTTGGCAGTAAACTCTCTGCTTTTTTTTTTTCTTCCTATCTTTTCTTTATTACTTTCTTAAGGCAGCGGTAAGTTCTCCCTCCATTAGACATTTTTAGCACACCTTTGGTATCTCAGTGTGGTTTGCAAGTTTCCTTTTCCAGTCTGTATGTATATCTGTCTGGTCATTACAAACTCCAAAAAAAAAAAAAAAAATTAACATTTTATTCCATTTACAGAAATAAATCACCTGTTTCCTTATACATCTATACTGCATGTTTTAAAATGAAAATTAAGACTTTTCCAGTTTCCTGTGTTCCCTGTGCATCTCTATCTTTTGTAGTATAATATCTCCACAAGTTTATTTACCCTTGTCATAGTTCAGAAACTCTGTGGAAAAGGGTTCATTTAAATTTAACTGCAAGTGTAACCTCCAAGTCTCTAACACGATTAAATGGCATTAAGTTATTATAATTTATTTAGGGTGTGTGGTTTTCTGTGAGCATTATATAACCTTCGATTTACCTTGTTATTATCTTTTATAACTTTATAGCAATACCAGTTCACAGACAGTGAAACAGATGTGGAGGTAATTATAGTAAATGCTTAAAAAGCAAGTAATATAGTGAAATTACTGCATCTAAACTTCTAGTTTGATGTGGGTGTTATTTGTCTCATTTAGCCTGCATTTTTTTTTTCATATACTGTGTATTTTGCACCATTTCTCTTTTATTTTAGATGAGAAACTTTTTTTTTTCATTTCTTTCAAGTATTAACCCCAATATGGACTTTAAAATTTTCAACCTTTTTCACTTCCCATGCAATTCCAAGCCTTTTTGTATTCAGACAGATGGGTGCTAAACCACATGCCAACTGGTGAGAGCGAAACTGTTTTCTGATTATCATTCCCCAGGCCTTTCATATTTTTCTCATTAATAAAGCAAAACAGAACTTACACACCCTTCAGATAACTTTTGCGGCACCTGCTCCAGACTGGAATGTCTTTGTTTATGCCGAAAAGTCCTGTGTAAATGGGGGAGACCAGTGAGGGGAGAGAATATGCGTTTCCGAGGCCTGCCTGGAGCAGGCTGCCGAACCACTTGTTAGTGAGCTCTGCTTCTTGGGAATGTGAAACAGGCTTGAATCCCATCATTCGATCCCGAGAGAACAGTCTTGAATCCCTGATCCTCCATTTCACTCAACACTTAATGACGGCATTCTTGAATGAGTTTGCAGTTCTGTGTTTTCCTTGATCTCTGCAGCCCGACTTCACATTATTATCAGTTTCCTTTCCTCTTCAGAAAGCCTGTTGAAGTAGGATTTTGTTTTAGACTCATCCTCCCCACCCCTGCTTTTTTTTTCTTTTTTTTTAACCCATATAACACAAGCATCCTTCCTGGGTGGTAAACCTAGGGCTTATAGTTGGGAACAGCTCTAATTGTGCTTTATGTCACAGGGATTCTTTGAAGATGAAGATGGAAAAGAGTATATTTACAAAGAACCCAAACTCACGCCTCTGTCAGAAATTTCCCAGAGACTCCTTAAACTTTACTCAGATAAATTTGGTTCTGAAAATGTCAAAATGATCCAGGATTCTGGCAAGGTATGACCATGTTTGGGAATATTTTATAGCAATATAATACTGTATTATTGATTGATTTATGATGCATGATTGATCATATGTATTCATAAATGTGTATAGTGGGGGAGAAACAGGAAAAATTAAGAATGGTTGGCCTTGAGTAATAAGTGTAATTTATTTCTTCATGACACCTTTCTGTGATTTCCAACATCCTTCATTAAGTAAAGATTTAATTATTTTAAAAAGATTATTTTTTTACAGGACGCCTAGGTGTCTCAGTCTGTTAAGCATCTGCCTTCGGCTCTGGTTATGATCCTAGGTTGCTAGGATTGAGTCCCACATCAGGCTCCTTGCTCGGTGGGGAGTCTGCATCTCCCTCTGCCCACCGCTCCCCCTGCTAGTGGTCGTGCACTTTCTCTCTCTCTCTCCCTCTCTGATGAATAAATAAATAAAATATTTAAAAACAAAAGATACCTTTTACAAAGTAACGTCTGAAAGGATATACCACTTTCAGCATGATGATGGACAGATGGACAGACTGACGGACAGACCAAGGAAGGAACTAACTAGCCAGCATGTTTGTAGGAATGAGATCTAGGATTTCTGTTTAAAGTGGGTGTCCTCTGCTGTATTGCTCTTAGGAAGACCTTTTCTGAAATTATACGTTTCTCTGTATATTTATGTATTCCAGTGTCTTCGGGACATCTCCAGGAAGTTGGGTATCCCTTTGTTTCCTGAAATTCAGGCTGAGATAGATCTCCTTTTCTTTGCCTTAAAAATGTCCTCCTGCTAAATAAAAAGCCAAACAAATGAGTAAACAAACACAAAGCAGAATCCGACTATAAATACAGAGAACAAACCAGTGGTTGCCAGGAGGGAAGGGGGCGGAGTGATGGGCACAATGGCTGAAGGGGAGTAGGAGATGTCGGCTTCCGGTTAGAAGCACAGCGCCAGGAATGTGGTCAGTGCTACTGTAATCGTGTCGCATGATGACAGATGGTAGCTGCATTTGTGGGGAGCACGGCTTACCATATAGAAATGTTGAATCACCGGGCGCCTGGGTGGCTCAGTGGGTTAAGCCGCTGCCTTCGGCTCAGGTCATGATCTCAGAGTCCTGGGATCGAGTCCCGCATCGGGCTCTCTGCTCGGCGGGGAGCCTGCTTCCCTCTCTCTCTCTCTGGCTGCCTCTCTGTCTACTTGTGATTTCTCTCTGTCAAATTAATAAATAAAATCTTTAAAAAAAAAAAAAAAAAAAAGAAAAGAAATGTTGAATCACCATGTTGTACACCTGAAACTAATGTAATATTGTGTGTCAGTTACACTTCAGTTTAAAAATAATAAAAATTGGGGCACTGGGGTAGCTCAGTTGGTTAGACATCGGACTCCTGGTTTTGGTTTTGATGGTGATCTCATGGGTCATGAGATCAAGCCCTGTGTGGGCCTTTGTGCTCAGTGGGGAGTCAGCTTGAAGATTTTCTCCCTCTGCCCCCCGCCCCCAGCTCATGCATGTACACATGTACTCCCTCTCTCTAAAATAAATAAATCTTTAAAAGAAATAAAATTAAAATAATGTAAATAAATAAATATTAAATATTAAGCAGACAAAAATGTCTTCCTGCTCAGTTTCCAGCAGCAATGAGCTCTACATCCTTCTAAAGTCACCCCTTTGGGGAATCCTTAGTTCATTTTCCATCCTGAGCCCTGCTTTGGAAATCCTACTCTCTGAAATCTGTTTCCTTGAGGCCCTTTTTTTCCTCCAGGGAAGCGTCTTCCAGTTTCCTGCCCAACTGGTAGATTGGGGACAAGGAAATAGGTAATTCTGGATTCTGGATGCAGAACCTGAGCAAGGGTTCAAGGTCCCATGTTCGGTCTGCAAGCTTTGACCTGCTCGCCCTGTGTTCTGCTCTGCACCTTTGCCCCTGCTTTCTGCTGAGACTGGTAAACCCACTTAGACTTTTTCCAGACCAGTTTCCCCAAGGGGCAACCCTTTTCTGTCTTGTGGGGTGGGGATGAGGGAAGGGAACCTGGAGTTTGGCCACTCCAAATAGACTTTGGCCACTCGTCTTGGTTTCCACCTTACACCTCCCCCAGTCACCCTAATCCTATTGCTGGTCTTTCTAGACATCCGTCCTTTCAGGCAGCTGTAACAAACACCAGAGACTGGGCAGCTTATAAACAACAGAAATTGCTCATAGCTGCGGTGGTTGGGAAGTCCCAAGATAAGGCACCAGCAGATTCTGTACCTGGTGAGCTGCTTCATCCTGGTTCACAGACAACCGTCTCCTCTCACTGTGTCCTCACATGGTAGAAGGGGTGAGGAAGCTCTTTGGGGCCCCTAATATAAGGGCATGAATCCCACTCCTGGGGCATCACCCTCATGACCTAATCACCTCCCACCTGTCAGTACCATCGCATTGAAGGTTAAGATTTCACCCTGAGAATTTGGTAGGAGGATAGAGGGTTAGTCCATAGCAGCAGGCTTCTGAGAGGGGCTCTGACTCACTGGTTACCCCTCTGTGTGGGAACTTAGACTAGAACATCTATCGTGACTGAGCACTGTTTTTCTCAGAACTCTTCCCACCTGCATGGGAAAACAGGGACTCTGCCAGGTTGGGTAGCACACCTCTGTGCAAGTGCCTTCGAGAACTTCAGTAAACGCTCTCATCCACTGCTGTCTTCTCTCCTCCTTCCCTGCTCCTCACAGGTTAATTCTGTACGGCATTTGAACAGAGTTGCACAAAGGAAAGGGATAAACACACACTGTTGGTCTGTTTTTTTTGTTTTGTTTTGTTTTTTTTTTTTTTTAAAGATTTTATTTATTTTATTTGACAGAGAGAAATCACAAGTAGATGGAGAGGCAGGCAGAGAGAGAGGGAAGCAGGCTCCCTACTGAGCAGAGAGCCCGATGCGGGACTCGATCCCAGGACCGTGAGATCATGACCTGAGCCGAAGGCAGCGGCTTAACCCACTGAGCCACCCAGGTGCCCTGTTGGTCTGTTTTTAACCAGAAACCTCAACACGATCTTATGAAGACCTTTTTTTTTTCTTAGACCAAATTACTCACATCCGACTGCCTTTGTTTTCTCTGAAACCGAAATCTTTGTGCAGGTCAAACTGTGGCTTTAATGTTGTAACCTCATCTCAGGGTTCTCCTGCGTTCTTCTGCCCCCAGACACCAATCCTCTGCTCTTCCTGCCGATATTGACATGGATCTACAACTTTGGAAATGAAGTCTAGGGAAATACCCCTGAAGGAGTAGGCAAGCACGTGGTATCCATTGCTTTTAAATTGGTTCTGCTGAGGAGAGTTACATTTCTAGGTTTGAGTATAGTTATAGGGATTGGCCAGATGGCTGTTTCTAAAATAGAAATAATAACTCATGACTTTTTGATTTTCTTAAATTCCAAAATTTTAGGCACATTTGCACCTATTTCTCATTTTTCTTCACACACATCCCCGTTGAGAGGACATTGGTGCCTGGTAACTTGAGACCCACAAAACCTCATTCATTTGTTGGCCCCAGTTCCAGAACTGTCTCCAAATTCTCTGTAGTCATTTCTGTCAGATCACTTTTTATTGCTCTGCAAGCTTAAATACGATTCATATGTGCAAAACTGATTTGTCTCCCTAATAAATTACCTGTTGTGCTTGTATGGGAAATGCCTGTGTTTCCTGTTCTGGTGTGTCCCAGATGTTAGCGATGCAGTTCTAAAAGCATTTATGTTCAGTCAGTCAGGAGCTAAACTTACAGTTAAATGAGTCTCAGATTAGTCTGTATGTGTGTTAAAGTAATTCATCCACGTCTGTTTACATCTAATCTCTCTACAGATTAATTATAATTTGAGGTTCTAGGTGTTAAACATTATTACTAGAATAAACTATATGTAAAAATACAGTTCAGGAGCCCAGCAGAAAAATCCATGCAGGGAAGTCATTCACTAGCATGATGTCTTAAAAAATTTCAATGTCATGAAAAAGAGGTGGAGAATTCTAGATTAAAAATGATCATTGACTAGATTCTGGATCAAAGAGCCACATTTGAGGAACTTTAATGGAGTGCGTACTGAGTGATATTATGGGTTAAGTTAATTTTACTAGGTATAATATATTATGGTCATGGGGGAGAATGTCCTCATGTTTAGTTGATGCTGGCTGAAGTGGCATCATCGATACCACTTACTTTGAAATGGTTCAGCTAAATAAAAATGTCTACGTATGTATGTGGAAGTATCCGTCCGCCTGTGTGTATGCATGTGTGTGTTGAAACAAAGCATTAGCAATTGTTCTAAGTGGTGGGTATGTGGCTGTTTGTTGTACTATTCCAGATTTCTGAAATTTTTCCAGATCTTTTATTTCTTTATTTTAAAAGATTTTATTTATGTATTTACTTGAGAACACATGTGCGCATGTGTGAGTGCAGGAAGGGGCAGAGGGACCAGGACAAGCAGGTTTCCTGCTGAGTAGTGTGGAGTGGAGCCCAGCCAAGGGATGGGGTTTGGGGGTGGGGTGGGAGGGCTCAATCCTGCAACCCTGAGATCATGACCTGAGCCAAAATCAAAAGTCAGACATTTTACCGACTGAGCCACCCAGGCGCCCCTCCAAATTTTTTATTAATAAAAAGTGGAAAGACAAGCTTTGGGATGCTTGAAAGGAGTCTTTCAAATAGTACCAATCTCCCATTTTGTTTATTCATTTAAAGGTCAACCCTAAGGATCTGGATTCCAAGTACGCATATATCCAGGTGACTCATGTGATTCCATTCTTCGATGAGAAAGAATTGCAGGAAAGGAAGACAGAGTTTGAGAGGTCCCATAACATTCGCCGCTTCATGTTCGAGATGCCCTTCACTCAGACGGGGAAGAGGCAGGGCGGGGTAGAGGAGCAGTGCAAACGGCGCACCATCCTGACAGGTACGGTTCCCTGGCTTCTTCCTCGAAGAATCATGTCCAGACATGAGCCTGGACACCAAGATGAAGAGCTCTTCACAAGGGACCCAGAAGCTTCTAGAGTGAAGGGCCCTTCCAGCTTCGTTAACTTTCCCCATGTATCCATTTCAGTTGAATATTTATCTCGTGCTTACTTTGGAGGACTCCTGACAATTTTCTACTTACCCATTAGCACCTCCTTCTTTGACTAGAGCGGAAGTTCATATGCAGAGTCAAGTCACTGACCCTTTTTTAGAATCTGGTGAAAATAATGGACCCTCATCTCCTCCGAGTGAATATGCACATGATTTGAGGTGATTTACAGACTCCTTCTGAAACCCATGTGGACCCCTCTCTAGGCCCAGGGCCCCAAGAGCCCCTGCACACAGTTCTGTGTCTCCCTCACAGGAAGGGACCCCTTGTGTATCTTTATCACACAGTTCCCAGCACGAACTTGCTCGGGGATTGTAGGCTGAGTGAGTAAATGGAATATGAGTCTGGAGCCCTTCCACCTCATCTCCGATAGTGGCTGGCCAACCTCAGCTTGAATACCTCCACTGCCAGGAAGCTCACTGCCTTCTGAGGCTATCCGCTGGACTGTGACTGAGTTTTAATAGATTCTTGGACACTGTGTAGCCCATCGAGAACCCAACTTCAGAAATGTGTTTTGCATCATTTCCCAGTTCCTGGCGGTGTAGAATCATCTTGGGCGTCATTTTTACCTTCTTTGGGGGAGCCTGACCCACCCACTTGTGGGTTAGGGTCAGCAGCATGACAGGGATAACCTAAAAGAAAATACTTTCTTGACTCTTTAAAAAAAAAAAAAAAAAAATCAGTGAGGAGGCCTGCTCAGAAAGCCAGGTGTGTCTACACCCAGTGTTTCAAAGAGCTGTCATTAAGCTCAACCAGGAAGGTCCCCGTCGCTTGTCCTGAAGTCAGTGTTGCAGGGTGATCTGGTGGGTCACTAAGATGGAACCCTGTGATGCCGAGCGCAGAGAGCACCGTTAAGATGCCGCATATCACATGGGCCTTTGCTCTGTCCACTGATTTGGACACTTGGAGTAGGTGAATTTGTATCTCAGTAAAGCTATTACCATAGAAAGACGATGACTCATGGTGAAATAGCTCAGAACAGCATATTGGGGAATCTTCTACCCTTCCTAGGAAGGAACTGAGATAAAAGTTAAAATAAAAAACAGAAAGCCTCCATTCTTAAAGAGCCCCTGCTTTTACAGTAAAGACAACCTGTAAAATAGAAACAGCGTGGTCCTCGACAGGGGTGTAACCCCTCCCCAGCTGGAAGTGATTTGTTTTCTAATGCACACAGTTGCAGATTTCTTCTTAAGACAGCTCCGTTTCTAGGGGGAGCCATTTTGCTAGCTTCGGCTGCTTATCTCTCCAGCTGCCATGACTAAGCGCTTATCACATTGGTCACGGAGCCGCAGCATCAGCATCACCCAGGAACTACCGAGAAATGCAGATTCTCGGGCCCCGCCCAGCCCCACTGAATCCGAAACTCTGGGTGTGGGCCCATGTTGAACAAGCCCCGCCCCTGCTAGGGGATTCTGGCACCCCGAAGTTTGTGCGCTGCTGCTTCAGATACACCAAGTTCACTGATAAGTCAGGGGGAGGCTTTTTTTATTCGGATGAGTCCGCTCAGGTAGCGTTTCTGATCTATAAACAGTTATTACCATAGGGTGTTTGCTGGCCACATTCCCTTCAGGGTTATAGTTGACCATCTGGTCACAGAAATATTTTTGAGTCGCTGAACAAGAGCCAAGCGCCCTGCCTGCCAGGACAGAGGAGACACAGCATCTGAGCACTGCAGAGAGAGAAGGAGCCCCCCCCCCCCCCGGGGGTTGTCTGCTCAGCTGTGAGCTTGAGAACGTGGGGGCGGAGTAGAGCCAGGGCCGGGGGCCTGCAGATCCGTCTGGGTGCTCAGCCGTGGGATCTTGGGCAAGTCACTTACCCACTAGTGCCCTCATCTGTAAAATGAGGTTTATGCTGTCCATCTTGTGTTAAAGAACTTTGTAAATTATACCCGGCGGCGGGGGGAGAATGTACTCTGTTTTGCTGGATTGTGCTGGATCTCAGCTGCCCTTGAGCCCCTTGCCTTTTGAGGCTACTGCTGCACCAGAGGGGATGACAGTACAACAGAACACCCCAAAAAGTACAGTTTTTATCCTGAAAGATCTCAAAATATCACAAGCATGGTTGGGCATCATAAAGATTTAAAGAATGGGTTAGGAAAAAATGGTACTAAATGGTACTAAACACTAAAAACACATATGCTAGGGGTGCCTGGGCGGCTCAGTCAGTTGAGTGTCTAACTCTTGATCTTGGCTCAGGTTGTGATCTCAGGGTCATGAGATCGAGCCCTACGTCGGGCATCGTGCCCAGCAGGGAGTCTGCTTGGGAGTCTCCTTCTCCCTCTGCCTTTCCCCCAGCTTGCTCAAGCTCGCTCTCTCTAAATAAAGATATGAATAAAATCTTTAAAAGCACGTAAGCTCTATATCAACTTTCAGTTAAAGATACACCAGTATATTCTGAAGACTTTGAACTTAAGAGTTTTCCCTTGTGTTATTATTTCAATAGGTTCTTAATTCCATTGCTTTGCTTCAAACCAGACCTTTGACCGTCCAAGTTGTAGGGGAGCCCTGGCCCTCCCTGCCCTCTGGACCCGGCAAAGGCTCACTTGCCTGGATTGGTCAGTCTGCTGGAATTGCAGGGTCATTTGCAAAACCTAGTGATCACCCTGCAGGCTCCTTTGCTGTACCTTTCTGAGCCTGCCTCCCAGCTTGACCGCCTCCTACAGAACTCCTGCTGTGGACATTCTTCCCAGTCATGCACTATTCCAGAGTCTTCCAAATCCTGCCAAGACTCCCAGAGGGGCAGAGGTTTTGTCCGGCTGTTCATGTTCTAGTCAGTCTCACCAGACTGTGCAGGCACCCACCCCTCTCAGCCACCTCTTCCTCATCCCCTACCCAGTCCTCGAATTTGCCACCTTCCAGGCCACTTCATTCTTTCATTGAGCCACTGGGGCAGGACCACATTCATTAATTCAACAAACATACGGGGCCCTGGCAGTGTTCCAGCCTGCCTTAGTGACAAAACAGAGATCTCCGCAGTGTACCTTCCAGGAGGAGGAGACAGACAACAAGCAGTAAATATTCCTGTACTGGAAGTGAATGTGTTCCAGACAAACGCAAAAGCAGATCAGACATGCGAGGTTGACTGGGGAGGGTGGCAGTTTAAATGGTGTAAACTGGGGAGGTGACACTCAGTCCAGACTTGAAGGAGGGGAGGGGGTAGATCATGCAAACATCTGGAGGGAGAAGGAGCTGTCCGGGCCAAGGCCAATGGTGCGGGTGCTTGTATGCAGCACCTTCAGGGGACGACCAGCGGCTGGCGTGGCTGGACCTGAATGACTCTGAGGGGGAGTGGGGAAGATGAGGCCGGCAAGGAAGGCGGGGGGCGACCCAGCTGCACGGGCCTGCCGGGCTCAGGCACAGGCGCTGCGTTTTCTGTGTCATCATACTCTGCTTTGCTCCTCTACGTCTCCAGTTACCATCGCAAGACTCAGGACTTTCACGCTGAGTGAAATCCATATAGTCCATGGACAGCTCACAAATACCCTTGGAATTCATTTTTCTCTCATAAGCAGTGCCGTTGTCACAACACAGCCCTCAGAAATTCTGTGATTTGACATGGCTGTTAGCCTCCTGAAACACTTCCATGGGACTTGGTACAAACCCACTGCAGTTGCGCTCATCTGTAAAGTGCTTTCTGTCCACATCCCCATGCTCGCTGGCGGGAAGTGGCAACACCCGGTTCTTATCACACTACCGGAGAAGTGTTCGGTTCAAGGGGGGTTTATCAATGCCAGTGGCTGCCACTCAAAACTATCTACAAGGAATGCAAAGGAAATAGGAGACAAGACCTTTGGCCTTGGATTGGTTAAGAAAAAAAAAAAAACCCACAAACATTTAGGGACTGGAACAGGCCTGTAAGGGTGTCACAGTTGAGGCTGCAGCAGGCTGAACATCTCCAGCTTTTCTAGACTCCAAGATGGTCTATCTGAACTGTGTGCTCCATGGTGCTGGCCTTGTTTTCTCATTTCGTCCTTTCTACGTAAACTCTCCCAGCCACTTAGTAAAGAGCAGTGGTCCAGACATAATGCTCCCATCTTACCTTTGCTCATTAAAAACTAAACTAAGCTGTTAAGCATGTATATTCATGTCTGTTCATAAATATATATTAAATAAAGATACTATAGATATTTATACATCACGTAAAGCAACAAGTTAGAAATTGAAACAGACCCAAATTAGAAACTGTTTTTCTCTTCATTTTTAAACTCTTTGGTGTTGATACGTTCTGATAGCTTGTTATGATAAATGAAAACAATACTGATTGGCTTTCTTGTAGCAAAGAAACTAGAAGAAATAGTAAATGTTTTTATCTCTGTTTTCTATTCATTTATGTTTCAGAATATCTTTGTCATAGTGTGACTTCAACAGTTTGTGAGATTCTGGTTCCTAAAATTCTTTGCTGGGAAATATAGTCTCACTTGGTCTTTTTTGTGGATTTCTCTGATTTGAGCAAACTCAAGCACGGGATTCAAAGTTCTATAGAGAAATGAATGTTCTCAAGGATATGTTTATGGAGTGATTATCTGGGCTTGAAATCTGTTCTATGACATTTCAGAATGGTGTACTGTTCTTTATATCTTCCAAGCCATCTTTTACATACTAGCTCTTTTAGATCTCGCAACTTCCAAGGAAGGGAAAGCATTTTTGGTTAAGAAAATTGAGCAGGGAATGATAAAGTGATTTCTTCAAACACACACTTCTCACATTAAAGCTTAACAAGGACCCAGCTCTTTTGATGTCGCAACATACAGTCTATCATTAAACATATGCAGTGATAAAGGAAAATAGTACTCTGGTCCCACAAAATCCTGGCCTCTGCCTTGGGCAAGCTTTGGGTTCCTTACCTCTAACATGAGACTACTGAGTATTTCTACTTCAGTAACTGTAAAGATGGTGCGAGCTGTGGAATGATTCTGGGACCTGTTCCTCCACAGCAATACACTGCTTCCCTTACGTGAAGAAGCGGATCCCTGTCATGTACCAGCACCACACCGACCTGAACCCCATCGAAGTGGCCATTGACGAGATGAGCAAGAAGGTGGCCGAGTTCCGGCAGCTGTGCTCCTCAGCTGAGGTGGACATGATCAAATTGCAGCTCAAACTGCAAGGCAGCGTGAGCGTTCAGGTGAGCCGAGCGCTGGACAGAGCAAACCCAGGGCAGCAGGTGCCAAGGCTCATCTGGACCTTGGTCAATTTCAAGTCCAGCCAGGTTGAGTGTAGCTCCTCCGCTTACCTGGTGATCCCATTTACATTCCAGGATCTGTGTAGTTTCTTCTGATACCAGAGGGGGGCGGTAAACTGGCACACTCCCCACCCCCCTCCCCACTACCACCTAAACCCACTTGTAGAGAGAGTGCCCCCTAAGCTGTCTCCTAGGGCCCTGAGACAGCTCTCCATATGAACCTTTTTTTTTCCCCATTTTTTTTTTAGTTTTTTTTTTCAGTTTGGGGAATTCAAGTGGCCTAACCAGAAGCATTAAGACTCTTCTAAATATAAAGAAGCTGTAGGTTTCCTTATAAAACTGTTGTTTTTGGTTTCTATGAAATTTATAATCTGGAAAAGTACCTTAAGTTTCACTCTCTTAATTTCTGATTTGCAGAAATTCTTTATTTTAATATAACTCAATTAATTTTTCCTCAAGTGGTAGCATTTTTGTGTCCTCTGTAAGAACTTGGTTCTTAAGTCTGTCTCAGAAATGTTCTATATTTCCTTCTTTTGTTTGGCATTCCTATATTGATTTGCAATCCATCCAGAATGGATTTTTGTATGTGGTAACAGATAAGGGCAAGATACATTTTTTTCCATATAGCTTCCAGCAATGTGCACCATTTTATGGAAAAGATCAAGTACTGATTATACATATATGTTCATATAAGTACTGATTATACATATATGTTCAGCTGTGAAAATTTAACAAGCTATACTCTCATATATACCTTTTGGTTTGTATATCATACTTTAAAATTACTGGTTTTTAAAGGGTATCTTACTTATGTGTTTTCCTAGGAAATTGGTAAATGTTCAATCACCTCTTTGCAGTGATTAGTATGCTTCTTGGCTTTATTGATTTTAAGTATATATAAATAATTCTAGCATATATTTTACACACACACACACACACACACACCCTCATAGCTAATTCTTTTCTCTTTCAGAAAGGGTGCATTTGGGCACCTGGGTGGCTCAGTTAGTTAAGCGACTGCCTTCAGCTCAGGTCATGATCCTGGAGTCCCAGGATTGAGTGCCACATTGGGCTCCCTACTCAGTGGGGAGTCTGCTTCTCCCTCTGACCCTCTCCCTTCTCATGCTTTCATGCTCTCTCTCTCTCAAGTAAATAAAATATTTGGGGGGGAAAGGGGGTACATTTATGAAAGTTGCATTTGGATTGTAATAGCTAAGCTTTAGGGGGGTTTTGGTTCATTTTTTGGAACGAGTTCTTGTCACCTTTTTATCAGATCCACACTGGGTTGTTGCCTATCGTTTCTAAATACCCTTCACCACGGAAGTAATTACAGATGTTTGAATCTCTTCCCTTATGACCTGAACGACTTAAGTGCCAAAATAAGTTATCAGGTGAATTTGGTAAATATTCCAGCAATATGAGTGATTACATAATGGGGTCAGAGATCACAATTTTCTGCAGTTAAAAAACAAAACCGTTCACTCAGTAACATAGCCCGGGAACATCCAGCCTCTATCAGAACACCAGCAGAGGGGTGTGGGCGCCAGTAAAGGGTGTGCCTGGACAGGTTGAGCTTTCTAAAGGGCAAAATGTGCCCTGCCGTTTGACAGTAGCCTTAGAGCTTTATAAATACCCAATCATCAGGGCGCCTGGGTGGCGCAGCTGACTGAGCGGCTGACTCTTGGCTTCGGCTCAGGTCTGATCTCAGGATCTTGAGATCAAGCCCCACTGCAGGCTCTGCACTCCATGATGAGTGTGAATTTCTCTCACCTTTCTCTGTCCTCCTCCGCCCCCGCACATACACATATGCACACTCTCTGTCAAACAAATAATTCTTAAAAATATATATAAACACCCAGTCATCTTGAAAAGCAAAGGTGATTACTCCATGATGAGGAGATTCTTGTACAAGTGTACCCACCAAGATGATAACAACGTTGCAGCTGGAGGAAATTAACTTTACCGTTTTATTTGTGTATTTCTGTAATTCTTTCACCAAGAGCCTTGCTGGGGTTGCTCTTCTGTAAGACAGAGCTATCGAGTGGCTTGTGCGACTCTATTCTCCAAGATTTTGCTTTGTTAGACCTTAGGAAGTCTTATCAACTTTCTTCTTTACATATCCTTAAAATTGAGTAGATTGTGTCATTTTGGATAATTGGTCATTTGGGTCATGCCCAGGTCATTGACGTAGTTCCGCACACAACACCAGTGTGATGACACCCACAGTCGCCTTTAAGGGTTAGCTAGTTGCTCCTGTCTCGGAGGGCCCACTTCCCACCACTGTGGTCCTCTCTCTCCCTGTCTCTGGTTCTCCTCCCGTTGCTGCTCCAGTCCTGTCCACCATGGATCAGAACTGCAGCCCAGCTCCTTCACCAACAGTGATAGAGCAGACAGACAGCCCGCTCTACTTAACTTACCTTCTGAGCCCACCACACCTCCCAGGAAAAATGATGCAGTAATCACATGGTCAGGTTGTTTCTCACGCTGTCTCAGAGGCCTGGGACTTTCTTCTTCCCACCCAGTAGGTCTAATTAACCTTCCTGCTCTCTACATTTTCATGTATCCTAACCTGCCCGACTTCAGAGAACTTTTCTAGGCTGATTGAGAGATGCAGGGTTCTGGTTCACTCCCCCTTTTGTAAAAGGCCCCTAATCTTTGGCATTCAGCCCATTTCACATGGTTACTTCATTTGAAGGTAGCAAGGCAGTTTGCTCTTGGCCATCTACACAGTTCAAGGAGGCGAACGGTTGGTTTTTAAAAACCAAAAATATACTATATTCTTTGGCTTTTCACTAAACTCACCAGATGGACCTTAGTTCAATGTAGAGTAGCACAAATATCAATTGGAAGACTTGGGCTCTGATCTTTCATTTATTGGATGTTCAACCTTGAACAGATGGTTCCGTTTTCCAAACTTGGCTTCTTCCTTCATAAAATGAGCCATCATCTCAAGTGCCCTGATGATGTCTGAGTTGATAAAATCAAATGACATAGAACAACATAAGCTTTGTCCATGGTTTCCTCTTTGGGCTGTCCATTCCTGGAGGACACAGATCATGACTAACTCAAATGGCATTTTTAGAACCTGCCGACTGAAACCACATCAGTGATAATGGTCATTTTTATCATAACATAATTTTAAATATTTGTTCTTTATCTAGGTCAACGCAGGCCCACTAGCATATGCCCGAGCTTTCTTAGATGACACAAACACAAAAAGATACCCAGACAACAAAGTGAAGCTGCTTAAAGAAGTTTTCAGGTAAAGCACACTGGAAATGTCTTTCTCTCATCAAATATCAGTCATTTCTGGGCTCATTCATGAAAAAGATACTACCAGTTGGACTCACAAGTTGTGTCCTCAACTTGTCTTTATTTCCCTCTCACACCATTTTAGGCAATTTGTGGAAGCTTGTGGTCAAGCCTTAGCAATAAATGAGCGTCTGATCAAAGAAGACCAGTTAGAGTACCAGGAAGAAATGAAGGCCAACTACAGGGAGATGGCAAAAGAGCTTTCTGCAATCATGCATGAGCAGGTAGGTGCCGTGCTGGGGTTCTCATTTTGAGCAAGCACACATTAGTTGGGATCTTGGATACACCCTGTGAATCTTCTAGATTTTTGAATCTAGAAACCTTCTAGATTTTTGATATTTAAACCTTCTAGAATTTTGATATTTGAAGAAGAATGTAGCATGCTATCTGCTGCTACTTTCTGAACACAGGTTACTTGGGGGAACAGCTAACAACTCACCCACCTGATACCAGCCAATATGACCAGAGGAGTGCAGCACCCACCTCCCTTTTGTCTAGCTCAGAGTTGGCCATGGCTCAAAGCTCTGTCCCTCCCCACACCAACCTAGTTTAAAACAAAACAAAACTCTCGCAAGAAATACCCGTAGTATTCCTAGAAGTTTTTTCATTCACCCAATCCTTTGAAAGACTAGGATTTACCAGTCCAGCTTAAGGAATATTCTGTTGCATTAAATGACTTTTGTCACTTAAAAAAATAGAGTTGTTCAGTTTGGGGCTATTTACAGCTGACCTGGGTGCCCCAGTGGGTTCTTCATGGCTGCTCCGTGTCATGATGGGCATCCTTCCCGGTTATGTGCTGCTGTCCCCTTCATGTATGGGCTCCTTCCAGTAGGATTGCTTATGTGGGCTCAGCTGGCTGGGCAGCTGACAATGTCAGAGAGCAGCTGCCACAGCATTGCTTTCTCAGGGGTCCATTTTCCATCAACCACAGTGATGCCCTCCTAGTCATGGTGCCAGTCTTAATAAGCAACGTTAGCACCGCCATCGTATGTGATGACTTTTGTCTGTTCCCTCCATAATGGTCTCTCAGTCTTGCAAATGGAAGCCAGGCCCACTTGTGTCAGTTAACATACCATGTGATAGTCTAGTTAGGAAATTTCTGTCATGGGAAACTAATTTAAATGTCTAAGCTCTCACTTGTGTGCTTTCTTCCCTCCTCCATGCTGGCACAATCAGATGGGATGGTAATGTCATTTTTCAATTCTATTTTTCTGAACCTCAGTAGAGTATTTCACATCAAGTTAGGACTGTGTTTGAACAGCTGTAGACGATGGCATAAGGACAGTGTGTGTGCAAAAGGAGCCGCCCTCTTCTGGACCTTTAGGAAAGTAGAAAAAAATGGAAATGATGAAAGAAAGAAATGTATGAATAATTAAGCAGAAAGGGATGGTCTCGTGGAAACCAGTTTTTGGAGAAAGCTTGAGGTCTTCTCCACAGAGCTTGCAGATTCCTGTGTAACAGAGTTTGATCAGTTGGTGTCAGCATTTGGCACCAGAAGAGATGAAAGTAGGAAAAACATATGGACTGATAATGTTGACGTAAACTCCCATGTTATTTGGACATTTAACACAGGGCTGTACTCTAAGAAACTGCACCTTGAACTTTCCATTATCTCAACAACTGGGAAGAGTAAACTCTTTTGAACCCTCAAGCAAAAAAGGTTTATGACCTGGAGTAGACTTGCTTTGGGATTTTCGGGGTGAGCCTTTGAATATGTATGTTCTTCTCAGTTGCTGCCTGGCAGTAGGTCAAATCTTGCCCTTAGAATTCTCCCCTGCGTTACCGAATGTGAAGAGAGACTTGTTCCGGGTCAGACAGGCAGCTGCTCGCTCCTTCCCAGGATGGAAATCCATAAAGCCCCGAGAAAAGGAGCCAGTAGAGGACAGATGCTCAGGATTCATTTTTTAAAAAGACTTTTCCAAGGGACAGAACTAGGTCATGTCCCTACCAAATATGTGTAAGACAGGCTTCACCGCCTTATAATCTGGCAAGTCTAGAAGGTGAGTCTAGATGGCTCCATTCACTGATTTGTAAAGGAAACAAAACGTGTTGTGCTTGACTTTCTCTGTGTGATCCTGATCTGACAAAGGCCATTTGCTAGTTGAGCTGACACAGTGCCTCCACAAAGCACCATCATTCAGGGGAGCAGTGACGATCAGGGAATGAATAAACATTGTCATTGAGAAATGTCGCTAGGGGCATGACACCTGGGTAATGTTGTGTTTTTGTGCCTCAAGATTTGCCCGCTGGAGGAGAAGACGAGCGTCTTACCGAATTCCCTTCACATCTTCAATGCCATCAGTGGGACTCCAACAAGCACCATGGTTCACGGGATGACCAGCTCGTCCTCAGTTGTGTGACTTTGCCTCATGGGTCACCTGTGGGGACTTGCTTTGTCATTTGCAAACTCAGGATGATCTCCTAAGCTAATCACTGGGCTCACACAAGACATGGGGGTGACCGAGCACAAGGAGACGTGAAGGGGAATGGGAGAGAAAGGAAATGAAGAACTGTGTTATTTCGTAGCAGATTTTCTAGAGGAGTCATAGGAGGGTACACATATTTTTTTAAATCTTGCTGGCAATATTCAAAGTTTTCATTCTGTCTTAACAGAGGTGTTGGTGGACTCTCTTAAGCTGGAGTGAAATTTTATTCTTCCTTACAGAGTAGTATTAAAATAAATGGCCTGGAGTAAACAAGTGTTCTGGAATGTACTTAGTAGGGACAAGTAGCGCTGAAATGGAGGCTGGAGTAACGTCCACCTCTAGGCAAAACTGGAAAATCTTGAACATATTTTTTTTTTTTCCTGTGGCACATTCGGGTTGAATACGAGAACTATTTTTGTGACTAGTTTTTGATGACCTAAGGGAACAGACCGTTGTAACTTTTGTACCAGTGAGCCAAGGAGGGTTAGTGCTTTTATACTCACCTACTTGCATTTAAAAGAATATGGGAGCTTAGGAAACTGTGTGAGCTTAAAACTAGTCAAGCAGTTTAGAACCAAAGGCCTCTATTAATAAACAAAACTATGCTAAAAACTTAAAAGTAGTACAGTATATAGTTATGTACATACTCTGTCCATACAGTCTCCGCATTCTGTACATACACATATGACATTTCTACATTTTTAAACTCCTCACATCAGCTTCTGCATTAAGTTCAGTTGTGACAAACTCGTTCCGCTCTTCGCATATGCAACACACTTGACCTTTCTGTTTTATCCTTGTACATAAAGAAGTGCAATATGGAGATGTACACAGTCTTTGCTATGTTAGGTTTATAAACTGTTTTAAAAAAATTTCATCCTTTTGCCAAAGTGGTGGAGTGTATCATCGGTAAATCATAAATCCTGTGGTGAATAGTGGTGTAATTTTAAAGCTTTCACCATGTTATATTTTCTTTTGAGACATTAATTTAGTAATTTTATATTTGGAAAAATAAAGGTTTTTAATTTTATTTAACTAGAATCTCTGCCCTGCTGTAATTAAACATTCTGTACCACATCTGTATTAAAAATAACATTGCTCATTTTCCGGTAGTGAATATTGGGTATTTATTGTTTGACAGTCCCAGGAGGGGCAGGATATTGGAGTCCTTGGGGGTGAAATGACATGGTTCATGAAATTTGCTTCAAAATACTTGAGAAGAAAGAAGGGGTGTGGGTGGATGAAACAAGGTTGACAAGTGCTGGTAATTGTCGAAGCTGACGTTGGGTACCTGGGGAATCATTACACCAATTTGTCTGCCCCTGTGTGTGTTTCCACGATGCAGATTTCAAGAGGCAGGTCTAGGCATCAGATCTACAGAGGATTTGCCTAAACGCACTGTTGTGCCACAGTCTGGCTCTGAACTCCTCTAGTCGTTGCTAAATATGCGTAGACACCCCGTTGCCTCTGGCTTTTCCTCTTCAGCTGTATCGAGAGTTCCATCAGCTTCCTCGCTTATTTTGAGATGAATAACTTGGAGACAAGGTGGTCTTCGATCCCAGCAACGCGTTGGCAGCCGAGTGTCCACACACTCTCCGTGACCCATGTTGTCCCAAAGAAAACCAAGTCAAGTGGCAGCTCTCACTGCAGGGGCTGGGCCTGCCTCTGGGGTACCCAGCGACTGGCAGGTGAGTTCATGGTCACCAGCCCCATATACTTGTGGCGGTAAAAGGAGGAGGAGTCTTTCCACAAGAAATAAAACAGCTGCTTTTCCTCCTTGAAGGGTTTTAAAGGCTGCTTTTTACATACCAGTTGAGGGGAACAAAAGGTGATGCCCATCTTGAACATTCTCAGTCAGTGGAAAGGCCGTGTTTTAAAGGTGGATACAAGGTCATGAAGAAGACAGGGTGAGGCATGTTGGTAGCTCACCAGAGTCGACAGCCCATCAATTAGTGGATCCAGATTTAGGGCTTAAGAAAATTATCTACGTAGGTTTGCCCCAAGTCTCTGACCTCCCCAGCGCACTGTAATAAACCTCGACTCTAACATCAGCAGGAATTGGATATAACAGTTTGTCTCCTTTGTCACTGAGCTGGATTTCCTGGTCGTAAATGCCTCATTTAGAAACCATAAAATGCCCAAATCACTGTGTGGCAAGATAAATAGAAGTCTGGAAAGTGCTAACTTGCTATCTCTTCATTGAAGTCGGAGAGCAGTTTGTACAGATGCCATGTCACATACGACTCAGCTTGGAAGGTGACCGGCCCTCATGTCCTACGGCAATGGAGAAAGGAGCCATCTCCCCACTGCGGACATCTACAACTGACCCTGCAAAAAAGCACATTTGTACCAATTAAAAATCTCATTTACTTTATGTATGAAAGTTTTATTTTGGTATAAAGTTACACAGTAAAGTACTGGGAACATTTCTTTGACATTCAAAAATCTTTATTGCTATTTTTAGTGACTTTTTTACTGTTTCCCATAGATCTTTTTTCATTGAGGTGAAATATACACATAAAATTTAACATTTTAGTTATTTTAAAGTGCACAGTTCAGTGACGTTATGTACAATGTGTATCGACATCACCACCATCCATCCATAGAACTTCTTCCTCATCCCAAATAGAAACTCTGTCCCTGGTAAACAATAACTCCTTCTTCTCCCTCAGGAAAATTTTTTGAAGTAACTTCGGAATTAAAACTGTAGCTTAGTGACTTCTGGGGGGCTCAGTCTGTTAAGGTCATGACCTCAGGGTCCAAGGATGGAGCCCTGCTGTCATGGGGCTCCCTGCTCGACGGGGAGTCTACTTCTCCCTCCTCCTCTGCCTCACCCCTGTCTTGTGTACACTTTATCTTTCTCTGTCCCCGCCCCCACCAAATGAATAAGTAAAATCTTAAAACACACACACACACACACACACACACACACAATCTCTAGTTAGTATCTTATCAGGAATATTTGCTTCCTGGGACCTAACAGCTCTAGGAACTATACATTTATAGAGCCAGCCCCTTGCATGGAGAAGGCTGCCGAGAATGGGGACGTAACTTGAAAGGTCCCTCCTTTCAAGTTATGCAAATAAGCAAAGGACTTGCTTAACAATGTGACAGTTACTCAGTATAGAAACTCCACTGATAAAAGCATTTAATTTCCATCAACAGGGCATTACTTGCATAAATTATGATACATTCACACAATAGAGTACTATGTAGCTATAAAAAGGAATTAAGAATATCCCTGTACACTACTATGGAATGATTTTCAAACTAAGTAAAAACCACAACACAGGGAAAAGTGAATTATATGCTCCCCATTATTTAAGAAGTGAAGGATATATACATAGGTAGATTTTGTTTCTGTTTTTTTAGATGGAAAGACAAACCAAAAAAAAAAGCTTGCAATTATTACCTGTAGGAGAAGAGAGTGATATATAGGGAATAGGATTAGAATATAGACCTATCCAAGTATAATTTGCTTTATGGATTTGACTCTAGAACCATGTGAATATTTACATAATTATTAAAATAATTTTTAATTCTTTAAAAATTAAAAGCAAAATTGAATGAACATAACTGTATATCAAATTGGTTGCATGAACACAAAGGAATTATTTCAAGTGACTTTATGATACAGGAATTTCACTGCACATTCCCGGTGGCAAATACCCAAAGGCTAAAAATAGTGGCAACTACATCAAAAACTAATGATATTACTAAATGTTGGCTAATGAAACATAATAATAAAAAATAGTAAAAAAATAAATAAACCAGTTTAAAAAACAAACAAACCCGGTGGCAACAAATAAATGAATGACTAAAAGTCATTTTTAGTAATTATTGTGTTTGTGAAAGTGGTGTATTGTTTTTGTGAGATTGTACTGTTATTTTGAGACTCTTGTATGTTTATTACTGGAGAAAGTAAGTGAGTAATTTTGCTGATATCATGGGTAATCAAGCTTTTGGCATAAGAGGAAACAAGTTGCATCTTTAAGACCAAAGAGGTTAAATTAAAACTCTTTCATTCTGCATTTGATGTGAAAAAACCAACATGAATTCATGATACGTGTGTGTGTGTGTGTATGTGTGTGTGTGTATCTTAAATGCACACTTAAAATATACTTATTTCCTAGCTTGATTTACAGAAAAGGTCTAAAAACAATGAACAAGCCAGTACCTGGTAAGCACCCCTCAGAGCCCAAATTGTGGCCTCTAAATACCTTTTCTACAAGAGGGAGACAGAGCTCCCCAAAGGATGACTGGTTCCAGATTTAGGGCAAAAATAGCCCAAGATGAGTCTGGAGCATCTTTTCATACCAAACATCCAAAGGACTGACAAAAACACCTGGGCCTCCTTCGAAAGAATATACAGAAGCTCCCTCAAGCTAGTAGCTAGACCTGTGGTGGACATCAACAAGAATACTAATAGCAATGGATTGGAAATATATAATTAAATTCATAAGCTTATCATGATACTAGAAAAAAATTAAAAAGGAAAACTGATAACTACTGAAGGAGTAATGTCACCAAAAACAGACAAAAAGGTATCATGTGCCTTGTGATGGACGTGCACAACCCCCATGATGGAGTCTTGCCTGAAACTCTCCCTGGATCTGATAAAGTCTCTAGTCTAACCACCAGTATCCGCAGGACAATGTGGGCACAGAGGAACATGTTAAGTGATAACAAAGGAAATGCAGTAAAATCCAATTCTATGGAAAGCTTTTAGGACAAATAACCTGGTTTCTTCAGTAAATTTTAAGAAAAAAAGAGATGGAGAGAAGACCTGTGTATTTAAAGATTCAGGGTTCTCTTGATATGGTGTATCTACTGTATAAAATACATAGACTTTTCCTATTCCTTCCTCTAAAAACAACTAAAAATCTTAGTTGTTAAATACATTTAAAAGAAGACCACAGAGGCACCTGGGTGGCTCAGTGGTTAAGCCTCTGCCTTCGGCTCAGGTTGTGGTCTTGGGGTCCTGGGACCAAGTCCCGCCTTGGGCTCTCTTCTCAGCCTGGAGCCTGCTTACTTCTCTCTCTCTGCCTGCCTTTCACTACTTGTGATCTCCCTCTGTCAAATAAATAAAATCTTTAAAAAAAAAAAAAAAAAAAGGAAGACCATAAGACTCTGAAAGTTACAGTGAAGAAAGCAGCAGACCAGCTCGGGACCTTGGGACTCAAAGAATAATACAGTGTTAAGTTCTCCAGTTTTGTTTTGCCTCCTACATCTCATACTTGGAGTCAAAGAAAACAGCGATGTGGAAACACCTTCAGGCAGAGACAAAAAAAAAAAAAAAAAGACCAACACCACTTTGCACCCATCATCATAGCTATTATACCAAAAAAAAAAAAAAAAAAAAATTGTTGAAGACATGAAGAAATTAGAACCTGTTTGCATTGCTGGTGGGAATGTGAAATTGTGCAGCTGTTATGGAAAGCAGTATGATGGTTCCTCAAAAATTAAACATAGAATTACCACATATATCCCGCAATCCCACTTTTTGAGATATGCCCCAAAGAATCGAAAATAGGGACTTGAACAGATGTTTGTCCATCCATGGCCAGAGCAGCAGTCTTCACAACAGGTGGAAGCAACTCAACTATCCACAGATGGACGGATGAATAAACAATATGTGATGTACAACAACATTATTCGGCCTTAAAAAGGAAGGAGATGACACATGCAACAGCAGGGACAAGGCATGAGAACATTGTGTTCAGTGAAATAAACCAGACACAAAAGGACAGATACCGGAGGATCCCACTTACATGAGGTGTCTAGAATGGTCAAGTCTGTAGAGACAGAAAGTAGACTGGGAGTTGCCATGGGCTGGGGGAGGAGGAGGGGGAGTAGTGTTGCTGGTACCGAGTTTCTGTCGGGTAAGAGGAAGACGTTGTGGAGACGGAGGGTGGCCACAGAACCATAGGATATAAAACGGTTAAAATGGTAACTTCCATACTATGCATAATTAACCACAATTTAAAAAGGAAAAAAAGAACAATAGACGCCTGCTCTGTCTAGCCAAATGAAGAAGGAAAGGGCAGCCTACCAAGACAAGTTGTTTTGAAGATTTTATTTAGAGTGTGTGTGCACAGGAGTGGAGGGAGGGGCAGAGGAAGAGGGAGAGAATCTGAAGCTGACTCTGCACTGAGCGTGGAGCCTGACGCAGGGCTTGATCTGAGGACCCTGAGATCATGACTGGAGCTGAAATCAAGCATTGGACGCTTAACTGACTGAGCCACCCAAGCTCCTACCAAGACAAATTTTTCAAGCAATGGCAGCCCTACACCAGCCAACGCCACAGAAAAGACGGCAGCCCCACCCATACTCCACCAGCGATGGCTGAAGAGGGAGCGAGGTTCAACACCTTCGCTGGGTTGGTGTCAGCAAAGGCCTGAAAGGAGCCAGAACTGTCTTCCGGGCTAGCCTAGGGACAGTCCCACCCCTGGAGTGCCGGGGGCACCAGTGGGCAGCCTAGACTTGATAGCAAAGCCACGATCCATAAAAGGACAAACTGATAAATTGAAGCTCATCAAAAGTAAAAACTTGTGCTCTGAGAGAATTCTGTTAAGAGGATGAAAATACAGACTTGGAGAAAATACTTGCAAACTAAAATGGATCTGACAAAGGACAGCACCTAGAACATAAAAAAGAACGCTCAAAACTCAAAAGTAAAAAAAAAAAAAAAAAAAAAAAAAATCCAGAGACTTGAATATTTCCCTGGAGAGGACATGCAGGAGGCAAATAAGCCCATGAAAAGATGATCAGCAGAATTAGCTATTAGGGTAACTCTAATCAGAGTCCCGATGAGAAATTACCACGCACCTGTCAGAATGACAAAACCAGGCACAGTGACACCACCAGATGCTGGTGTGCATATGGAGAAACTGGATTTCTCATAAATTGCTCTTTAGTTTCAGCTCTAAAGTGCTCTTGAGCATTTGTCCCCGAGAAATGAAACCTTACATTTACACAAAAACCCATGCACAAATGTTTATAGCTGCTTTATATGAGAGCCCAACACTGGGAACAACCAGGATGCCCTTCAGCAGGCAGACAGGGGACTGGGTGGTGGTGTGTCCGGGCAGGGAAGGCTCCCCAGCAGGAACACAGAACGAGATCCGGACACCCATGATGGACGACCTATGAATCTCGGGAATTACGCCGAGTGAAAAGAGCCAATTCTGAAGGTTACATGCCATAGGATTCCATTTATGTGATGTTCTAGAATTGACAAAATGAGAAAAATGGAGAACAAGCAGGTTCGTGGTTGCCAGGAATTAAAGGGCAGTGTGGGGAGTCCCTGAAGCGCTGTCCTGTCTCCGGCCGGCCAAGCGCTCCCTCTGTCAGGGTAGCCCGTGTTGCCTGTAGTGGGACTGTCGGAGCCAAGAGCACAGCTAGCTATCAGCAGAGTGTGTGTGTGTGGCACTCGAGCTCTAGGACCAGACTCTGCTTAGAGTTGTGGCCACAAACACTCATCGCATGTTGCAGTGAAGCTTGATCCCGCGCAAAGCAAGTGGGCCTCACAGTGGTAGGAAACCAGTGACGTTAGCTTCTCCTGACTCAGTCTTTGGTCGTCTTCCTATGTGCACAGGGACCACATGCATGTCCTGATTCGCGTGTCTGTCATTACCCGGGCACCGAGTCTGGAGGCACAGAATTTGGAGGTCACGTTTGTCATTTCCTTGGTACTCGTGCAGTTTGCAGCCGTGTGCCATCTGCCCTAGCAAGTTCCTGCATATTGCCGGCCTGGGGACAGAGCCTGAGAACCCGCCCTGTTGTCCACCACACAATCCCCCCGATGGGGTCAGAGGCTAGATCGTTAGTACTTTAATACTGTGTGCTGCTCACTGTTCATGGGAATCCACAGCCTCTCCGTTCCTTGGTGTGGGAGGCTGGAGTAATAGCCCCAAGGGATGCTGTCCTGGCTTGTCAAGTGGGAGTGAGAGGGGAGAAGGTGTTATGGTGACAGCTGCAGACATGGGGTTAATGGCCTTGCGAGATGGAGGAAGATCCCCAGGCCAAGGAATGTGGACAGCCTCTAGAAACTGCAAAAGACGAGGAGACTCTGGAAGGAACCTGCCAAGGCCTTGACATTAGCCCGATGAACAGATTCGGACGTCTGAACTCCAGAAGTATGAGATAATACATCTTTGTTGTTCTAAGTCTCTAAGTTTGCAGTGACTTGTTACAGCAGCAATGGGAAACTAGTCCACCTGGTATTGTTCTAACTAGTACTCACTCAAAACTAACCAGCGAATTACATGAGTCCCACCTCCAGAGACAGTGATGTTCTGGAAAGCCGTTTTCTCTTCCTGGGGTCCCCAGTTTGCTCTGGGAGGCCTTGCTGGTATCCGCATAGACTGCCATTTCAGCCCTTGGAAGTGACCCATCTCCTCTGCCCAGGGATGCCACCCAGTAGACAGACAGCATCTGTTCTAGGAAACTCCCGCACAGGCCTGAACAGCAGAATCCATGCAGCGCCCCCGTGGTTCAGACATAACCACCTCATTGTGGTGGGGACCTTTGCCCTTCCCCCGTGCAGACCTCCCCTCTAACCTCCAGCTGGACCCCAGGACACTTTTTACTCCCAAGTGCAAGAAGAACATCTGCGCCCCGTAGAAAACTCAAACGGCCCAGGAATGTACCAAGACAAACCTGCAGCCGTTCGCCCAATGAAAGAAGCCGCCTCTCTGCGTCTTTCTCTACGCATGGCCGTGTGGATCGCCGTATGTAATTCTGTGTTAGTGAGACCCGCTCATTCGTGTCGTTGCTAACCTGTTTTCATCTCCCACGTCTTAAGTAAGCCTCCAAAGAAATTAAACTAATTCTAAATCTTAAGGAAAACAAAAACAGAAACACCTAAATAATGTTCCAATGAGCAGGTCCCACAACAATTTTCTTGATCGGCCCACTCCTCTGGAACTTCTGGGTTTATAAGCCACATTGAAGGAACAACTCCTTCATTGACTCAGCTTGTGTGTGTGTGTGGGTGAGGGAGGGGGGCTCCTGCTTTGCCAGGCACTGTTTTAGGCTCGAAGGATTCAGCCGTGATGGAAACAAAGTTTCACCTCAGAGCTTGTGTTCTAGAGAAGGGAGGCAAACGACCAGACACACTCGGGGCTCGTTGGAGCCGTGGGTGTGAAATGAAGCCGGGGACAGGAAGAAGCGGGTCCGGGCCGGGGTGACTCTTCAGCCCATGCGGCCAGCAGAGGCCTCTCTGACCAAGGCCGAGTTGAGAGACCTGAGCGAGAGGCCAGCGTTGAGGGGACAGAGGGTCACCGGGCACGGGGGACAGGAGGGACAGGAGTGTGTGCGGCCTATTCATGGAGCAGCACAGAGGCCCTGGGGCTGCGGCAGGGTGAGCCAGGCGGAAGGAGCAGAGGAGGGGACAAGAGCTGGGTCCTACAGGGCCCCGTTGGCCTCAGGAAGACTGCATTTTACGCTAAAATAGGAAGCCGCTGGGAAACTTTGATCGAGACTCGATGGTGACCAAACAGACATTTTCTGCAGATCCCTACGGCTGCTCTGTGAAGAAGAGGTGGTTGAAAACAGGCAGACCCTTAGAAGGCTGGAGCCTCGTCCTAGGGAGGCCTCACGGGGGCATGCCTGGGTGGGAGCAGGACAGGAGATGAGAGGCAAGTGGATTCTGAGGGTCCAGCGCTGACGGACTGAATGGGGGTCAAGAGAGAAGGAGGGGGACCAAGGGGGACTCCAGAGTGTTAGGCCTCAACTGTGGGGTGACCGGAGGGGCCGAGTGGGGAGACTGAGGGGTTCTGCTGAGGACATGCTACGTGGGTGAGGTTTTTATAAGTGAGGTTTGCAGGGACGCAGGTATTTGAATCGTGGGGGGAAGTCCTGGCAGAGGAGACATCACTGTCTAGACAATAGTTAACACCATGGAGGCTGGATAAGACCATCCAGTCAGGTGCGTGTAGACAGAGAAGCCCCAGGTCTGAGCCTTGGGGCCCTCCAGCGTGAAGAGTCCTGGAACTGAGGATGAACTGACGGCACAGACCGTGACGGGGCCGCCAGGGTCCTAGGAGGACCAAGAGACTGGGGTCCCAACCGCTTCCAGGAAGGAGGGTGCGATAGGGGGGGGGGGGGTCCCGCGAGCATCACGTGAGGCCCGAGACCTGGCCTCGGGAGTCGCAGCGCGGAGGCGATTGTGCCTCGAGGGAGGGGAACAGACCAGCTGATCCGCGTAGATCCGACCAAGGCAGAGGAGGGAAATGAGAGAGTAAACAGGAGCGCTTCCTGCGCGTCTTGCATGAAAGGCAGCGGAGAAACTGGACAACAGCTAGAAACAGCAGATGTGGGGCCCGCGGGGGCTCGGGGGGCTGTCATGGCACAAGAACAACGTGTTTATGTGCCGTGAAAATAGTCCAGTAGAGACGAGGATGTGGATAAAGACGGACGCCCTCAGGGAGAGGAGGGAGGGGTCTCGGGCACGGAGGCGGGGCTGGAGGCGGGGCTGGAGGCGGGGTCAGGGCCGGACTGCCGGGGGCCCTGGCTGGTGGGCGGGAGGTGCGCTCCGCGTCCTTTGGTGGCTGCTTCTGTTTCCTCAGGGCCGTCCCCTAAGAGAGAGGAGGGAAAGGCGTCAAGGTTTGAGAGAGAGAAGACACGTTCGTGATTTCATTTTTGCACATGTGTATCTGTCTCTGCAGGATGAGATCTGAGGAAAGTCGCTGGGGCAAAGGCAATGCGCACCTTAAATTCAGGCAGCATCAGATCGCTGTGCCAGGGAAGGGCCATCTCTTTTTGTGTCCTTTACAATCAGCCTCTTTCTCGAATGGGTGGTGGTATTTGAAAGTTTTCCGACAAATGCTCCGATTACAACCACGTTGGATTTACAGCCTGGTATAGCTCGATGAGTTTTTTTGTGTGTGTTTGGTTTGGTTTTGGTTTTGGTTTTTTTGAACCCGAGCAAATAGGAAAAGGCAAGGAAATAAAGCCACTAAAGGTGAATTGTGTCTAAATTCAGCTCTCTGGCCTTGAGAAAGTGGCTTAACTTCTGTTTGCCTCAATTTTCCTCATCCTTAAAATGGGGGCGTAATAGTTCCCAACACTCTGGGTGGCCCTGAGGATCCATCAGTTTGCCACTCACCACCCCTGGCTCCTCCAAAGCTCTCAGGAAATGTCTCTCTTAGAGTTAAGCAGATTCTTATTACAGTGCTTCTCGGGGCCTCTTTTATGGACTTTGCTTCCAAGACAGGTCTTGACTTAGGAGAATTTCCCCAAATGAATTGAGGCACTCCCAGGACCAATGTCCCACAGAGCGCACTCTAGGAACTGATCCTTTAGGCCACACGAGACCTGTCCTCTGTCCTGCTTTCTCTCTGGTCCATGTAGAGGAGCAGCCATCAGCTGCTGCCCTTGGCCGGATGTGGAGGGCAGGACACACAGTGACTGGAGAGGGGAGCCCCTCCCAGATCAGCCAAGCCCATGCTCTTGATGGATGGGGGTCAAGAAAAACTTGTCACAGATGTCTGGTGTCCAGCAAGGGACTGAGGCTCGTCATGTGGCACAGACATTGAGCAAGAGGCTTGGCACCAAAGTCTGGAGCTGGCTCATCCTTGTCTGCATGTGACTTGAGCAAATTCATTTTTTACTCTCTCTACCTCCCTCTGCAGGGACACAGTCCAGAGGTGAAGCCACCTCACCCCTGCCCCAGGTGAAAGTGATATGCACATTGTGGGGACCATCCATGCTGAAAAGAAGCACCTCCCTCGTGTTTAGAGGCAGTAAGAGCAATGGTTACAATAGTTCCTTGAAGTCAGTGTCAATTAGAATTTGCTGGAATGTGGACCCACTGGTTGGGATGGGGTGGCGGCACCTGCAGGAATGCTAATGGTAATCACTGGGAATTTGCCTAGTGTGTTAGGGTTCTCTGGAGAAACAGAAGTAAGAGTGTGTGTCTCTGTGTGTGTGTGTGTGTGTGTGTGTGTATTATGTACATAAAGATATACATACATACAGATACAGGTCTAGACATATAAATACATATATAGATTTATTTTAAGGAACTGGCTCGCACACCTATGGAAGCTGGCAAGTCCCAAGATCAGCAAAGAGAGCTGGCAAGCAAGAGATCTGGGAGAGCTGATGGTGTAGTCAGGCTCTAAAGGTCAGTAGGCTTGAGACCCAGGAAGGGCAAATGTTTCATTTTGAGTCCAAAGGCAGGAAAAAGGCTGATGTCCCAGTTCAGAAGGCTATCAGGCAGGAAGAATTCTCTTTTACTCAGGGGAGGGTCAGCATTTTGTACTAGTTGGCCTTCAACTGATTAGATGAGGCCCACCCACATTAGGGAGAACAACCTGCTTTACTGAGTCTATTGATTTAAATGCTTTAGTAAGGGGAGGTATTGGGGGATGGGGTAACTGGGCGATGGGCATCAAGGAGGGCACATGATGTGATGAGCACTGGGTGTCATGTGCTACTGTTGAAGTACTGAACAGTACATCTGAAACTAATGATGTACTGGATGTTGGCTAATTGAATTTAAATAAACTAATGTGATCTGAATACATGAAAAAAGTTGCGTATCATTACAGAAATGAACGAATGGGGAATGCTTTTTTCTTATATTTTGAAAACTCACTCATTTTTGTGAATTTGGGAGGATATTAATTCAAATTGAAAAATAAAATATAGATTATACAAAAAAATAAGTGTTTTTTAAAAAAAGATTTTATTAGTTATTTAAGAGAGAGACAAAGCATTAAATGGGGGGAAGGGCAGACGGAGAGGGAGAGAGAATCCCAAGCAGACTCCCCACTGAACAGGGAGCCTGACACAGGGCTCGATCTTACGACTCTGAGATCATGACCAGAGTTGAAACCAAGAGTCAGATGCTTAATCAACTGAGCCGCCTAGGTGCCCTGATTTCAGTGTTACTCTTTCAAAAACACCCTCACAGACACACCCAGGATAATGTCTAGCCAAATATCTGGGCATCCTATGGCCCAGTCAGTACATAAAATCATCCATCACACCTGTGATTTGTAAAGGGAACCATGACAAAAAATGGAAAAAGAGGCTCAATTGTTAAACCTTAAAAATTAGAGCCACATCACCCCAAATCAAGACCTAAACCCACCATTAGGACATCAAAGTCACCAGGCGCCAGAGAGGTTGAGAAAAAAATTTTTTTCTTTGGACCTTAGACACAGAGCTGAGCTGTGAAAGACACCCAGTGGGGGAGGATTTATCACTGGGTGAGGAGGCCCAGAGATGGTCACGGGCAGACTTGGTTCTCGGGGAGACCGACCCATCAGCTCAGGGTTGGGACAGGCCTGGGTCTCGTTGCGTAAGCTGGCAATTCGCTCAGCCGTCAGTCACAGCCTCCTGTCATTCAGCCCCTCCCACGGGACAGCACTCTCCAGACGTTGCTATTCTTCATAATAACCCAGTTAGGTAGGAGGTGGTTTCATAGGATGAAACCCAACCTTGGAGAGATGGAGGAAAACTGTCAAAGTCACATGGTAAGTGGTGGCGCTGGGATCCTAGCTGAGATGGGTCTGACCTGGGAGCAGGGGCAGCTGCTGGCGCAGGAAGGGTGGGTATGCCGGGGGCCACCCTCCAAGGAGGCTGTCACCCAAACCAGGAGTTGGGAGGGTGAGCATAGGGGCCAAGTGGTGCCCACCCCCAAATTCATATGTTAAAGTTCTCACCTCCAGTACTTCAGAATAGGAACTTATTTGGAGATAGACAGAGATAATGAAGTCAAAACAAGGTCATTAGGGTGAGCCCTGATCCAATATTAGGGGTGTCCTTACAAGAAGAGGTTAGAACACAGACATGCACGGGGGAAGATGGTAGGGGAAGAAGACGGCCATCTACGAGCCAAGGAGGGAGGCCTCAGAAGAAGCTACCCGGCAGACCTCTTGATCTCAGGCTTCCCACCTCCAGGAAATAAGTTTCTGTTGCTTCAGCCTCTGCAAGTCCAAGGAGACTAACCCAGCAAGCTGCCCAACAATGAGGAAAGAGAGCAGAGGCCCTCCCCAGCCATGTGGAGAGATAATGGGAAAACAACAGTTTGAACAAAAATGTCACCAAACCAGGGCGAATGAGGACAGCCCATCTTTGGAGGAACGAGCCCTTGCTTTGAAACCAAGATTGAGAAATATTAATTGTCCCCATTTTCTTTGGCCGTCTTGTGGGACTGGTTCTTAACAACAGGCTTCCTAGGAGCGGATCAACACTGACGTGGCCATGAGCCCTGGCCACCCACCTTCCACCCCTTCCAGATGGGGAATGAGCCAGCATGGGAGGCAATAGGCTTTTCCTGTCACCTTCCCTGACGAGTGGTCATGAAGAGTCATCCTCAAGCCCTACTACTTTAACTTGGCAGTGGAGGAAGCACTGCATGTGGAGTCTGAAAAGTTAGGTTCTAGTTCAAGGGAATCAAGCATGGAGTTACACCACTGTCTCTGAGAATCAGCCCCATCGTCTGTAAATGAGAAAAACTCCTGTTCTTCGTGATGTCATGGAGGCTTTCTCTCAAATAAGAAGATTCATTGTTTTTTTTAAGATTTTATTTATTTATTTCAGACAGAGAGAGACAGCATGCACTCACAAGCGTGGGAGAGGGGCAGAGGGAGAAGCAGGCTCCCCGCTGAGCAGGCACAGCAACCCCCCTGCCCCCCCGCCATCTATGCAGGACTCAGTCCCAGGACCCCGGAATCATGACCTGAGCCAAAGGCAGATGCTCAATGACTGAGCCAAATAGGCGCCCCAAGATCATTCATTATTATTATACCCCCCATCCACTCCCCGAAAGGACTCGAGTGGGCTTGATATAAAGACAGATAAAACGGAATCATCTAAGCAAGTGTAAAGTAACTGAAACTAAGAAATGGAGGGGGGAAATGGTTATATATTATACTATGTCATCTGGACTAAGCCCAAAATTTGGCTCTGAGGATCCTGGCAGCCAAGAGAAAAAGTGCAACACTGACAAAAATAGGAAGAAGAAAACTGTGTAAGATGCTACTGTTTCACTTATTGTACTCTTTTCAAGTAAACATTAAACAACATTTAAAATGATTGTTCGGTTTCAGGGTGCAGGTTCCAAACATGAACAGAAACCATCCAGGTTCTAAACTCGGAATTCCCTGCAATTCTAAACATTTTACACCTTCTAGAGTCATTGAGCTTAGAGCCCATTCCTTTATCCCTGTGGCGTCTTCCTAATCTCATCTTCTAGATGAATCCAATAGCTCCTAGTAGAAATGTATACAATAGTGAAACACCTAAATGAGAATTAAAATCTCTATTGTCCTCCCTGTCCTATCCCTTCCAGATAACTGTCATCAACATTTCAATGGACTTCATTCCAGTATTTTCTCTGTGTCTTTAACTTTGGCTTGCCTTTACCCTAGAGATTTTCGCACCAGATAAACACCACGTAGGAGCCTCTGGAATTACCAGCTTATCAACCTCTCCCGGTCTTGGAGCTTGTTTCCTTTAAAGGAAAAGTGAGCAGCCTGGTCCTGGTACCGGCTCTGCTTCTTCCCACCTGGGGAGCCTCAAGGCAACAGCTGCCCCCACGGGGCTGAAGTGTGGACATCTCCTCGTGAGCACATGGCGTGACCAATTCCCACTCCAGAGTGGTTCTGTCCTGCAAACTGTCAGCAACCCCAGTCTGATAGGAAACCTGGTTCTAAGCCACTACACATTTACTTGCCCAATATTCCTTTTTCCTTGGTGAAATTTCCCCAAAGGCAGAGTGGACTTTGAGAAAGGGCTTCTCATCACTATCCAGCTCCATTTAAAACAAACAAACAAACAAGCAAACAAAAAACAAACAAACAAAAACCCCACTGCACCATTCTGAACTTTCTTGCCCCTTCCTGTTTATATTACTGAGGTATAATTGTATCCTAGAACATTGTATCTGTGTCAGGTGCACAATACAATGATTTGATGTCTGTATATATCGTGAAAGGGTCACCACAGGAAGGCAGGTTACCATCTGTCCCCATGTGCCCCTTATGTTATTGGTTGAAATTCCAAATGCATACGAACTAACACGCATCATTTGAAAACCCCACGCCAAGACAATCTGATCACCCAGTCTCTGAGAAACAGGCTGACCTGTGATTTTGCTCCCCACATGGGATTCTCACCAAAGGGAGGAGGACTGAGGGCAGGGAGCGAGAGAAGTCATTTGAGAACTGAGTCCAGGAGACACTTGTGTGCGGCTGCCTAGCCTGCTGCAAGGGCTTGGTCCCTGGGACATGGTATGGGGAGGCGATGCCAGGGGTCCTGCCCGTCCCAGCCCGGTGTCATGGAGCCTAGGGGTCCACCTCCCTCCCCTAGACTCTGTTGAGAGCCACCTTCCTTTAGATTCTGCTGGAAAGAGAGGGACTGGGCACTCGTTCTTCCCGAGTTGTTCTCATGCAGTTGCCTGTCCTGGGCGCCATGTGCTCCCCTGGGGTCACTGCCTGGGCCTCTCGAGACCATGGCGCCGACAGGAGGCCTCTCCCTCCGGCTGGTGGAGGGTGGAGGTCGTGGTGCAGGTCCCTTCACTTTCCACAGCACCACCGAGGCTGCACCCATCTAGGAAAGGAGCGATGGGTGTGGTGGGAACAGGCCCTTAGACCTAGCGATAGCACCAGGAATCTGGGCCTGTCTTGTCGTGAGGGCCTTCTCGGGGAGGTACCCCCACTTCTGACCATGCTTCTGGGACCTCAGGTCTATTCTCCTCAAGCAGAAATGAACCCTTTTGCAGAGCTCCCCGAAGATGCTCCTAACGGCTCTGTCCTTCCGCCAAGGTCAGAGCTGCCACTGAGGGGTGCTTTGGGCTCAAGGCACAGGTTGCTAGAGCCCCACCAAAGCCGCTCTAGTCGAGTCCTCCTGTTCCTTTCATGTTGCCTAATCCCATGGCCAAGCTCAGTCCTCACCTTGCCTGGCCACCAGCAGCTCTGGATACAACGGCCACTCCTTGACTCACCACCTTTGCTGGGCTTCCAGGATACATCGCTCTGTTGCCTCACGCTCCCTCCTCCTCGGGTGCCTTTGCCGCTCCCCAGCTTCTGCTCAGAGCCCATCACTTCTTCATTTTGCCTTCGCTTGCCCCCTTGGCGATCTTGACCGGTGTCCTCGGTGCTCGCTATGCCATGACTTCCGTCGCTGACATGATGACTTCTGTGCTTATGTCTCCCATCCCCAGGCTCTCTGTTCACCCGTCTGCTTGGCAGCTCCACCCAGAAATGGATTTGAATCTGAAACTCAATGTGTGCCAAGTCAGAGTGCTCCTGGCCAGAAGTCTCCCTCGGCCCAGTGGATGTCACCACCATAGAAAAGCGAGGTATGAGTCTGAAAATGGGGTTTTATACACATGGCTATATTTTCGCTTTCCCAGGGCTGGGGAGAGTCTCTTAAAAGCTAATCAGCTCTCTAGACGGCTTTGGAGCCATTCAGGTCTGTGGGTTCAAAGACCAGCTCTTCCATTCCTAACGGTGTAACTTTGGGCAGGCGACTGACCCCCGCTCTCTGCCCTGCCAACCTCAGGAGCTGTTGCAAGGATCCAGGGATGCCTGCACCCGTAGTAGGCCCTTGGGAAAGGTCCCTTTCCATCCTGTCCCTGCCCTGCCCTGACACGTGCTGGAAACCTAGGGAGTTCTTCTCTGTCCCCACTGTGCCCGGTGAGCTCTCAGGTGACCTCACAGGGCTCTGCACTTTTGCCTTTGAAGTGACATCGGTCTTGGATGGCCCTGGCTCTGCCCCAGCCCCCTCTGTGGGCCAGCCTTCCTCAGTGAGGGTGCTGTTAGCCGGGGTGGCCCACGCCCTGCCAAGCAGAGGCAGCACCGCATGGTGGTCTGGGCTCCTCGGTTGGCAGCCGTCCATTCAACCGGCCAGCACCGAGCTGGAACCGACGAAGCCGTCCGAGGACACATGAAGAGGGGAAGCTAACAGGTCTCTAGTCTTATGTGGCCGCTGCTCTGGGGCTCTTGCCAGCCCCTCTTCACGGACGAGGGACGGAGAGCAGGAGTGGAGGCCTGGGCGGTGCAGGGGCACATAGATAGGCCAGGGCAGAGAAGCCGTCTGAAGCTCTGCACTTGGCCCCGGAGTCCACGCTCATCCCCATCCTGCTGTGCGGCCAGAGCAGAGCCTCCCCGAGCCGTGCTCCAGGCCCCAGGCCCTCGCTGCTGGTCAGGAGGCTGCTACACGAGGGAGCCCGAGAGAACTTCGGCAGAAAGGCAAAGGGACCTTCTCCTTTGGCGCCTCTGGTTTTCCTACACTTGGCTTGCATCTGTTTATTTGTTACTTTTCTATTATGGAGAATTTCAAGCATAGACAAGGAGACGAAATAGTACAATGCCCCGCCCCTACCACGAACCTGGCCCCCAGCGTCAGCAATGGTCAGCTCACGGCTGCTCTTCCGTTCTCATCCACTTTCCCGCCTGGGTCTTTTATTTTTTAATTAAGTAGGCCCTACACCCAGTGTGGGGCCTGAACTCAGGACCCCGAGATCGACAGTCGTGTGCTCTACCGACTGAGCCGGCCGGGGGCCCGTCACCTCTGTGTCATTTAGAAGCACATCCCAGGCGCTGACTCACCGCATCTCCGGACACGGCAGGACGTATCTCCGAAAGATAAAGATGCCCTTAGCACACCTTAGCGTTAAGAAGTGTCCCTTAATATCATCAAATACGATACTAAGTCATATCCGTCAGTGTTATTTCCAACTGTCTCATTCATGTCATCCTTACAGAAACTGGTTTCCTTCATCATTTTGAGAAGCAGATGCTCTTTTTGAGCCTTTTTCAACAGTAAGTTTCCACCCTACCTTTTAGTTCCCTAAAGCCTAGATGCTGGTGAAAAGTGGGCCATTCTCCTATGGAGTTGGCTGCTGGATTTTGCAGAGTATAGCCTGAAAGTCTCCCTTTACATGTTCTTCTGTCCTCCGTACTGCCTGTCTGTGGGTCATGACATCTAGAGGCTTGGATCACGCTTACATCTGGAATTTTTTTTATTTTTATTTATTTTTTTTTTTTGCTGGACTGTTTCATGGGGGGTTGTGTATTGCTCTATGCGGAGGCAGGTAATTAACATCTGGTGGGGCTGTTATGATACTCAATTCCATTCATTGGTTCTAGGTTGCAAAACAGTGACATTCTGTCTTCATTGACTAACTGGGGTTCTTCTAAGAAAAACTTCCCCTCCTCTGCCATTTGGACAGCACTCAGTACAGTTCGTGTAGGAAAAGAGGGCGGGATACTGAACCGTCTTCCTGTGATTACTGGCTTTCAAAATAATGATTTTGTTCAGTTGCATCCTCCTACAATGGCTAGTGTATTTTTCTTTTCAGGGCCTTTACGAATGCTCAGTGCTAAACATATTTGGTGTTTCACATTGCAATCATTATTCTTTTTGCTATTCAGATGGGCCCATCTTGGCCAGTGGGAGGTTCTCCAGGCTGCTCCTGAGCCCTGTTATCGTGACTCCCAAGTCTTTAATATCTTCCTTGCTGTTTGACATCATCAGATATCCCAGACTCAGCAGGGATATCCCAGGATCAGCCCATTCTCCAGGAAGCCCTCAGGGGTTTTGTTTTTTATTGGTTTTTTTTTTTTTTTTTTGGTTAGAAATTTACCAACCAATAAAAGAAAAGAAATCTACAAAGCACAGTCTGGACACTAGAGATGATCCTCGTTCAGGGTTGGTCATTGGTTTTAGTCCTTTACAGTGGAAGAGCTAGGACGTACACATCTATGAAATACTTCCTAGCCCAGGAGCTCCTAATGCTGCTTTCAACTCATCTTGGGAACTGTAGGTACTCATGTACCCTCTTCTGTTCCATTTCTATCCGCTTTCTTCCACACGGACAGTCCTGGTTTTCAGAACATCAAGAATGGTAGAATCAGGGACACCTGGCTGGCTCAGTCAGTAGAGCCTGAGACTCTTGATCTCAGGGTCATGAGTTCAAGTCCCATGGTGGGGTACAGTTTACTTTAAAAAAAAATGGTAGAATTAGAATATCACTAATTACCTATTTGCTTTATTCCACACTATTATATATCTGACAACCCCTGAATAACAATACCCGCATTATTGCAAAAAAAAAAAAAAGGACTGAATAATTCTTGTATCATTTTGTTTTCAATTTGTAGAGATCGTTCATTTCAAATTTAATTTTGTTTACCACTTGGTAAAAGGTTCACGTAGCACAAAAGGCATGGATGGAACTCAAATGCGTAGTGAGAAGCAAAGAAGCCAGCCTGAAAAGTCAGCGTACAGTATCATTCCAACTCCATGACCTTCTGGAAAAGGCAAATCTGTGCAGATAATAAAGAGATCAGTGGTTGCCGTGGGGCTGAGAGGTGGAGGGATGAAGAGGGGGAGCACAGAGGATTCTGGGGTTGGTGAGACGTTCTGGATGATACTGTCACGGTGGGTACACACCATTACACCTTGGTCAGAGCCCGAAGACCGGATATCACCAAGACCGAACCCTAATGTCACCTCTGGACTTTGGGTGATAATGACATGTCACTGTTGGTTCACAGAGTGTGACAAATGCCCTGCTCCAGGACAGGGTGCCCACAGTCGGCGAGGCTGCCCCTGCGTGGGGGTGGGGAGGAAGTCTGTGCGGTGCGAACTCTCTGTACGTTCCCCTCCATTTTGCTGTGAGCCTAAAACTACTCTATTTTTAGTTCTTCAGTTCAGATGTTTCCAGAATCAAATATCTAAGAAAAAAGGTGCTTTTAAAGAAGTTTAGCTTCTATGCTTGGACCTTCTACTCTTTCCTATTTCTTTTTTGTTTTTTTAAGATTTTATTTCTTTATTTGAGAAAGAGAGAGCGAGAGAGAGCACAAGCAGGCGGAGGGGCAGAGGGAGAAACAGGCTCCCTATTCAGCAGGAAGCCTGATGAGGGTCTTGATCCCAAGACCCTGGGGTCATGACCTGAGCCAAAGCCAGGTGCTTACCTGACTGAGCCACCCTGGCACCTCTCTTTCCTATTTCTTAAAAAAAAAAAAAAATCAATTTTAAGTGTTTTGGACTATCCTTCTGTTTTTCTCAGTGTCTCACACACACAAACACACACACGTGCGCGTACGCGCCCGCTTCCCTCTCCTTAGACAATGGCATCGAGCTACCCTCTGTCAGCCCTCTCTCTGGAGGCTTCCCCATAGTGGTTATATAGGTGACTTTCTAACCAAGAGTTTCTGTCGCTTGTGAAGCACAGTCGTTTGTCCGACTGCTGACGTGGCCTCTCGTTCTTCTTCCAGAGCAGTAAAAGCTAATAGTGCATGTTCAAATCCATGGGCATCCCATTGTGCAGTGGCCTTTCGCAGATGGCCCTCTTTGCTTGTTCTGTCGGTGGCTTTCCAACTCACTGGTTCCTCGTCCCGGGCAGGGGCTCAAACGCCAGTCCCTTGGGTTAGCACTGGACTTCTGCCATTGTCCCGATGTGCACTGACTCATCGGCAGCTCATCCAATCCTGTTTAAAGCCCTCACACACTCCCAGGACCCACAGATAACGGGAGCAAAGTCCCCTTGTAAAGAAAGGGATGCATTCTGCTGATTTAGATGAATTTTTAACCCTTTAGCCTCTCGGGGAAGGTGCTTGTCCCACCCAGATGGCTCACGCTCGTCCTTGTCGTGGAGAACCAGCATCCCCTCCCTGTCACCCCCACTGCAGTCATGTCACCCACCAGCATCCCTTTGAGGGTACAAATGCCACTGCACCCGGCCTTTTGGGGGAGCAGAACATGCAGGGCTGGCCTTGTGGCGAGCCAATAGTTGCCTGACTAAGCCGAGCCTGGTGCTGGTGAGGCCTGGCTCCGGGGCCTCGTGCTTATCTTGTTGTCCTTCCCCACCTCCCTGTGAGCGGCAGGACAGACAGGGAGGCTCAAAGGGTGCAGTGATTTGCTGGCAGATCAGGACCAAACTCCAAGTCCTCTCCAGTGTTCACCACGCCGGGCCGGGCAGCAAACTGGCTCGTGGGTGGCCTGAGAGATAAGGCAGGAAGAGACAGGACTTCTCGTCTTCAGATTAAGCCTCCAGTGTGTTTAGCCAACTGCTTTATGTTTCACATGGTCCCGCAAATAATTTCAGGAGATCGTAAGGTCGAAAGTGGAAGCGGGGGAGAACATAGGGGCAAGAGAGGGGCTCAGGCAAAAGCATCCGTAACCAAACACCGGGATGTTTGCTCACCTTTGCTTGTTAGTTGCTCATGGAAAAGAAACTCGATTTTCAACCGTTGAGTCAAACAGCTGCTGAAGGAAAACACAAACGGTCCTGAAACCACAGGAGGACGAGAGCGTCTCCTTATGGCCTCTGGACCATGGCGCCTCAGCCACAAGCTTCCTGGGGACCATGTGCGTCAGGGCCAGGGACGGCAGGTGAAAGCGCGTGGGTAGAGCTGGTGTCCGGAGCATCGGCCCGCGGTCGGGCCCCAGTCCCTGCAGGGCTGCTTCCTCCGGGGGGGAACACCTCAGTCACCGAATCCACCCCCCGATCCGGCCGCCACCTACCTCCCAGCACCCAGCTCCTGGCCCAAGGGCCAAGAGTCTGAGTCTCCCAATTCCTGAGGACAGCTCTTCCGTAACTGCACATCGACGCAGGGGCTCCCGCACCCTCCTGACTGGGAGCCCAGTGCAAACTTCGGCGGGAGACGGGCATCAGAGACATCGAATCTGTGACTGGATATGAGCTCTTTTTACCTTTAGTCATTCTATTCCGGTGACACCGTGGCTGGGGCCACTGTGAGATGCGCGCCCTAGGGCTAGTGCGTGGTAACTAACGGGACAAGTTGGCGCCGTTTGGGGTAATTTGGGGAAGCATGATATTCTGATCAAGGCCGGAGGAAGCACTCCCGAAGCTAATCTAGCCCCTTCTGGCATGTCTTCCTTCTTTTCAGCCTCTCACAAAGGAAACAAGGAAACTAGTAGAAGCAAACCACCAGGGTCATCCTGAGACGAAACCACCCACAGGGGAGCAGTCACAGGTTGACCACACAGTTACATCAGAAATTAACCCGAGTCCTCTTGCTTGTTAACCTAATGCATCCTGGCCACCTGCTGTGTGCCACACCCTGTGCTGTGTTTTTGGGGACCCTCTTGTGGCAATATCATGTTGTCAGTGTCTAAACCAGAGCTGTGTCCGCAGCACCAGGGACGGTCGGGCCAACTTAACAGAGACAGACATTTCCAAGTAGGGGAGGGTATTTCAGACAGAGGGAGCAGCCCATGCCATTATAAAGATCTAGAAAACATAGTTGTGTGTGGAATCTGAGGTGACAAGGACCAGTGCAGGACATAAAGCTGGTCCTGGGGAGTGAAGGATCTTACGGGCCACAGTGGAGTTTGGAATTTATCCTGTGGCCACGGAGAAGCCCCAGAAGGTTTTGTTAGGGTGTTGCATGGGGAAGAGGGAGACGTGACCAGCTCCAAGCCGCCAAGCAGAGGTGGGACCTTAGAGAAGAAGCTGGATTCATCGTGATATTTAAATCATCTTTCCTGAGTCATTTCATGGAATGGCTTAGTTGTTTTAATAAATAGCCAAAAGATACTGTGGTCATTCAAAAAGTAAAACACTTTCTATTCCAGAGTGTGTGTTGTTTCACACTCGCTGATCCCTCTGTGGTCCTTTTAGGTTTCTAGAGATCACTCACCCAGTCAACTCAATATCCAGTGAAGAAATACTCCTGCTTTGTGCTTGAAAGTGACATGTAGGGGCGCCTGGCTGGCTTAGTTGGTGGAATGCGTGACTCTTGATCTCAGGCTTGAGGGTTCTAGCCCCACACTGAGTGTAGAGACTGCTTAAAGTCTTTAAGAAAAATAAATTGAAATCTAAAGCCTCTTTCCATTTGAAATAATTTATGTCGCTCAAATATTAGAAGGTCTTGAGCCGAGCCAGCAAAAATGCTACAGCAAATGGAACAAATCTGTAAGTAGTAGGACAGAAGTTTCGGAAGTCAGCAAAACGGAATTGAAGGCTACAAATTGCAGAGTATTCACTGGGCTCCTACACCAGGGGAGTCTGTCTTAAAAGCAAGAGGACTCTTGTTCAACTCTCTGAATAAAGAGCACCTCAAGAAAACTTCAGGCTTCAAGCATGGCATTCATGCTCCCAAGATCAGCTGTTTGTTCAAGAAGTTAAGTGCTCAACTCCTCTGTGCTAAGGAATGACTAAAACAGATGTTCATGCAGTGCATGTTTCTTCGGCATGGTTATTCTGGAAGCCTAGGCCAGAGTTCCCTAAAAGCTAGCCTGTCGTATGTGCTCATAATCACATATGTATAGACACAGATGTGTGTACACACATATACACATGGGTATAAATTTTGCCTGAATAAATGTGGAGTGGGACAGGACAGTGTGGTCTTTAGAGGGGTCTCGACTGGCTGTTCTAACAGTTTTTGTCCTCTGTGTGCCCCTGGGGGGTGGAGATGCTGACTCCTGCCCCCCCCCCCCCCGCTCCGGGCAGCTCGTTGGGGAGGGGGAGGTTGTCTATGAAACCACCTGCCGCAGCACCCGTCCCCACGGTGGACTCTCAGAAAGTGATGACCGCACACAAAGAGGTTGGGAAGACACATTTCCTCCCTACGAAATTTTCAAGGACTGTATAGACCAGTGCACGTTTAGAAACCTTGCTCTGCCTTTACCATGTCTGTTTGGGGTATGACATTTTCTGTCCTAGTCTCCATCTGCTAGGCTAAGAACAGGACAGAGACATGGCCCCCATGGGAATTCTTCATTGTACAATATCACCATTGCATAATTCCAGAACATTTCTGTGACTTCAAAAAGAAACCCTGTAGCGCTTAATGGTAACTCCCCACTCCTCCATTCCATGCTCCTGGCAGCCACATTCATCTGTTTTCTATCTCTGTGGATTTGACTCTTCTGGACGTTTCTATGAATATGGATTCATACAATACATGGTCTTCGGTGTCTGACTTCATTCACTTAGCATAATGCTTTTAAGTCTCATCCATGTTGTAGCATGAATCAGTACTTTGTTCCTTTCTGTGGCTAAGTAATATTCAGAATAATATTTTATCGCATGGATAATATCATTCAGAATGTTAATATTCTGAATAATAATATTCAGAATAATATTCTGTCACATGGAGAGACCACATTTTGTTCCTCCATTTATCAGGTGATGGACACTGGAGTTGTTTCACTTGTTGGCTATTACCAATAATACTGTTATAAATACTCGTATACAGATTTTTGTGTTTATCTATTAAACACTTGTGGTTTATCTAGTAGTGGAATTGCTGGATACAATGTTGAATAGAAGTAGCAAGAGTGGCGATTGTTTCTGATCTTAGGGGCAAGCTGTCTTGATCAAGTTGAAGAAGTTCCCTTCTGTTCCTGGTTTGTTTCATGTTTTTAGCATGAGAAAGTGTTGGATTTTGTTGAATGCTTTTTCTGTGTCTCTTGAAATGATACTATGGTTTTGTCCTTTTTGAATATGAGGTATTTCACTGATATTTGGAACATTAAATCTTGCATTCTTGGGATAAATCCCACTTAGTCGTGATGTATAATCCTTTTCATATGTTGTAAGATTCCATTTGTTAGTACTTTGTGAAGAAATTGCTTCCATTTCCATTTCCATAAGGGATATTGGCCTTTTCCTGTGATGTCTATCTAGTTTTGGTGTTTGGGAAATGCTGGCCTCATAGAATGAGTTGGGAAGTGCTTCCTCCTCTTCTGTTTTGTTTGTTTGTTTGTTTGTTTTCCCCCAAGAGTTTGTAAAGGTTTGGGATCTTTTCCCTCTTTTTTTAAACGTTTGGCAGATTCACCCATGAGATCCCCTGGGCATAGGCTTTCCTTCAGAGGAAGTTTTTGATTACTAGTTCAATCTCTTTATTTGTTATAGGTCTATTCAGACTTTATATTTCTTCCGAATCAGTTTCAGTAGTTTGTGTTTTCCAGGAATTTGTCCTTTTCGTTTAGGTTATCTATTACTAATTTGGATTCTCATATGATTTCCTTGTAATCCTTTTAATTTCTGCAAGGTCAGTAGTGGTGCTCTCTCCTTTAGTCTTGATGTTAGTGCTTTGAAGTTCTCTTTCTCCCTCTTTCCCTCTCTCCCTCCATCAGCTAAAGATTCATTCATCTTATTACTCTTTTCAAAGAACCAACTTTTGGTTTCATTGATTTTCTCTATTGTTTTTCTATTCTCTTTCATTTTTCTCCCACTCTAGCATTTTTCTTTCTTTCTTTCTTTCTTTCTTTCTTTCTTTCTTTCTTTCTTTCTTT